>NC_092134.1:60183721-60486751 GCF_043159975.1 Macaca nemestrina
ATTAAAAATCGTACCCACCCACCACTATTCCTGCCATGGACATATCCAGAAACTGAGATTTAATAATTCCCTTATATAAAAGACTACTGTTAAAGTGTTAATATGCTATTTGAGTGATGTCTGGTATTAATCCATTACCGCCTATTTGTAAGTAGCAAAATCAATACCATCAAGAAAGGGAAACACCTATGAGAAAATGGGAAACAGGCCAGATCAGTTGGGATGGGGCTGTCTTGAAAAACACTACCAAGAAAACTGAGCTGAACCTAGCTAGGACTCCAGAAAAGAAGACTTTTCTCCGTTATGTCATGTATGGTATCAGCATCCTATAGGTACTTGGCATTCCTGTGGTGTGTGCTGTTCCCTCCAAATATAAGGAGGGAACAAATATAAAAACATAAGCCTATGTTTCTATATACTGGAAATTAACTCTAGAAATGAAACTGTTCTCATTTTTTCTTTCTATTTTTCCTGGTGATTAATTATTGTTCTTTCATGGTTTTTTTCTTAAAATCATCCAGTTGATCTATAAAAATTTATTCAAGTTATGGTGTGGAAACACCCTGAGAAGAACAAAGAGAAGTTTAAATAATGAGGACCAGGATACCTGCAAGTGAGCCAATAGTCATTCTTTTCTTCCTTACTAAGGACAGTTTTATTCAGTTTGAAGTTTGAAGGACAGTTTTATTCAGAGTGAAAATGGACCGACTAAGAATTTATCATTTTCTGTCTCTCCCTGGAAGCTAGAAACGTTTATGTAACATAGTTTTGTCCAATCATATATAATAGAGAGAAAATATTTGAGTTTTTTGAGAAAAAAAAATCTAAAGAGAACTAATCCAGCCAGGATATACACTTTTACCTCCTGCTGCTCTTGTGCTTCTTGCGCAGAATATAACTGTGATGCTGGAAGTAGGACAGCCATTTTGTGGTTTCAGGGTGATATGTCTGAGCTAAAAAAAGCAAATTGAAAATATAAAAACTAGGATATCTGATGGCATTGTGTTTCACATTACTAGTCTCATTAAGTGAGACAAATAAAACTCCATAGCAGAAAGAATTAATTAATTTAGGAGACTCATGTCGATGTCTACGTAAGAAGTAATGAGAACAAGACATCTAAGCTTATAGCTGGACATTCATGTCTTCAAGAATTGCAAGTCTTACTGAAGACATCAGAGATAAGTAGATAATTCTACTTTTGTAAGAGAAATTCTGCAATATTTATGAAACCATGGAGTTACATTTCACTGACTTGGCTTGAGTAAATGTTTTTCAAAGGAGGTAACACTTACAGTTACTTGGAGAATGAGAAGTTTTCCAAGCAGTCTCGGGGAGATATGAAACAAATAGCTGGGGAGGAAATTCAGGCAGAGAGATGAATCTGTGTAAGAGCACAAAGTCTTACTTAAAAGATGGAGAGAGGTGGTTACAAATCTTTTGAGGCAACTGGAGTCTTATTTGCACATCAAAATGGTGGGAAGATGAGCCAAGTCAGAGGGCAGGAGCCTGATGTTGAAGGACAGTATAAGCCATGCTTAGGAGTTTGGGCTTCATCCCATAACCAGGATTTGCAAACTGGCAGCCAGCCTAGAATCCCTGCTTGGTTTGGCAAGCACAAAATTTTGTGAGTTTTAAATTAGAATGTTCTAGGTAAAGAGGGCTCTGTATCCTTGGAAAGTACACATATATAGAAATAAGTGGAAGATAGATACTTCACATGAGAAAAGGCTTCATTTCAGACAAACAGAATATGTATGTGTGTGTGTGTGTGTGTGTGTGTGTGTGTGTGTGTGTGTGTGTGTCTGTATATATATATATATGCCAGGAGAAGTGAGAAGTTAAATATCTAATAAGCTCTAGCAAATATGGGAGGATGTAAGAAATGGTCCTGTTCAAGAGTTCAGAAAGGACAGCAGAGTAGCCAGGGAAAATATTTATTTCCAATTAGTATTTAATAAATTGAATTTTACAGATAAAATTTTCAGGATTAAAAAATACAGCTATCTAATCCCTTAAAGTCACTAATATATTGGCATCCCAGTCCAAACAATAAATAATTGATTAGTAATTTAATCAACAATAAATATTTAGGAAGTATTTGCCAGATACAGATATAACTCTCTAAACTTTTTGGAAATCTAATATATTTTTGTTTAATAGTCATAACTTCTAAAAATAAGTTGTGGAAACACTATAGATATTCATTATTATAGTAAGAAATAAAGTAGATAGTAAAAAGGAAAATTAACTATTAAAGAATAACAGATTTAAAATGGTCAATTTACAAGGTAATATTAATAAATTATCAAGTTATGCCAAAATATATTATTTAACCCAAGTAGTTTTAACATCTTCAATAATGAGTACACCATATAAAATGCACAAATAGAAAGCCAGAATATATCCTGTGAGCATTTTTACCAGTGCGTTAATGACCTGCTTGAGTTAGTACCTTGGGCTTTGCCTCCAGCCTTAAAATACAGTCAGTTATTACCTGCTCAAATCTATGCCAGCATGTTTTAACTAGACTAAATATACTCTAAAGAGAGGTAAATATTATACTATTTCATTTTCATTCTCAGCTTCTAAAATCACAGCTATTATTCATAATTCAATTGTAGTTTTGAGTATGCTATAATGTACCTGTAAGTGAAAATCATGTACTTGTGAGAGTGTTTAAGTTTTTTGAATCATAAAATTAGAAATATCAGAGTGTGAAGTGGATTTAAAATATGTTCTTATATATCCTTAAACAATGTATTATCATTTTTTTTCTTTTTTTTCCAAATATAGTTTAGTTATGCCTTCCTTAGGTCATAACTTTTGAGATGACATTAAAATACAGTTTGCAAAATAAACTAAAAATAACCGAGATTTTAAAACCATTGTTAAAGTATAATAGAAACATATGGTATTTAGGGCAAGTTTCATTCATTTAAGTAATTATTGTCAATTTGCTCATTATTTGAACTAACTCCTCCTCCTTCCTCTTGTTCCATAGCCAAAAAGCAATTTGTGCTGTGTTAATTATTCACAGAAATAAAGTATGTGGGAAGGGGGACAATATTTGAAGATTTAAATGGTCAATGCTACTGCTGCATTTCTTGTTCATCCAAAGTAAAACTAGATAATATTTTGTGTAAGCAGCACCTTGTTGGCTGGATAGCTGACAAATTATCATAATTTAAGTCTTCGTTTGCTTGAAGTTTCAATAAGCTTAGGGTCATTATGAAGCATTCCCTTGTCATGAATTTTAAAGATAAAATTCATATTGAGGATGATGATGATAATAACATCCACATATATTAGTTTTAATTAAGCAAATAGAATGTACAAGTACTATATTAAATACTTATTCACAGATTACCTACTTTCATCTTCAAAACAATCCTATACAAAGTAAATGCTGTTATCTTGGTTTTGTAGACACTAATAGCCAGTATTTGTTGAGTTCTAATTATGTGTTCAGTTATCAACATCACAATGAGATAGTTACTAATTATGTGTTCAGTTATCAACATCACAACAAGATAGTTATCAACATTACAATGAGATAGTTTCTCGAAAAGAAAATCCAAACTTAGAATGAGAAAGTGATTTACCTACATTTCCATATGTAGTGATATTGGAACCATGACTCACTTGTAATTTAAAACCTCATGTTCTTAAAACAGTGCTGTGGTTATTATATGTATTATCAGTGTAAGTAACTGTAGATGCTTCAACAGAGAAACTTCGAATTTCATCAGATTGACAAAATAAAGTTTACATAGTTTACTCATGTTATGTATGATCCAAGATTCAATGCTGTTGGAATGTTGAAATGTTGTCTGTCAGTAATGGAATCTGAGAAAGAGACGTAATCGGAGAGAGACGAAAATGTAATAGATTTGGAATAAATAGAACATTTTATCTGCCACACCTTATAAGTAAATCCTGACTTTTCTATGTGAAATTAGAGAACTATTGTATGATTTTAAGCACAGAATATAAATAAATTTCTATTTTAGAATTATGACTATGGTAATATTACAGAGACTAGACTGTACAGAGTTGAATGAGATAAGAAAATATGAAGCTATTTAGGGAAACCAATTTAGATGAGAAATAATGGGAGCAGGAATAATACAGTGGTTACAGGAATTAAGAGAAGAGGTAGGAAAAGCCTCCAAGAGCAATTTGGAGAATAGATTCAAAAAGATTTATTCAATATTGGGTGTAACCAATTAAGCAGAATGGTCAACAATACTCCTGAGATCTTAAGTAGGGAGAACAGCATGGATGGTGGCAGGTATTATAATGTAGAAGTGATTTATCTACATGTATGGAGCAATGTCAAATAGGAGTCATTTGTCTACTTGGGACACATACTGATTGTGCTGCATATGAGTTTGTTTGCATTTTTATAAGAACTTTCTAACAGCAAAATCAAGAAAAATCAGAAGAGAAAAATCAAATAAATGAACCTGGTTTCATTCATTCAATCATTCATTCAACAAATAAATTTGTACTGTGCATTATTTGTCAAGCACTCTGCTAGAAATTGTGAGAAATAAAAGACACAATCTCTGGGTTGAGGATATTTAGGTTGAGCAGAAGACAGTTGTTGATAAGGTTTGGCTGTGTCCCCACCCAAATCTCACCTTGAATTGTAATAATCCCTACATGTCAAGGGTGGGGCCGGGGTAGAGATAATTGACTCAGTTTCCCCCATACTCTTTTCTTGGTAGTGTATAAGTCTCACAAGATCTGATGATTTTATAAATAGGAGTTCCCCTGCATAAGCTGTCTCTTGCCTGCTGCAATGTAAGATGTGACTTTGCTTCTTCTTTCCCTTCCACCATGATTGTGAGGCCTCCCCAGCCATGTGGAACTGTGAGTCATTTAAACCTCTTTCCTTTATAATTTACCCAATCTTGGGTGTGTCTTTATTAGCAGCTTGAGAACAGACAAATACAGTTGTGATTCATCTTAATAATTGTCAAATCAAAGCAAATTTGAGATTTTATAGCAACTTACAAAATAGAAACCCAAAAGGGTAGCAAGAGCATGTCAAAACTGCATGTTCTCACTTATAAGTGGGTACTAAACCTTGGGTACTCATGAACTTAAAGATGGCAGTAATAGACACTGGGGACTACTAGAGTGGGGTTGGGGATAAGGGTTGAAAAAGTAACTGTTGGATAGTATGCCCACTACCTGGGTAATGGGATCATTAGTATCTCAAGCCTCTGCACTGCACAATATGTTCATGTAACAAACCTACACATGTACCCTCTGAATCTAAAATAAAAGTTGAAATTAATTTTTTAAAGTCTTCATAAATGTTGAAAAAGACATAAAAGTTCTCTAAGCAAACAAAAAGAGAAGATATGTTTAGCCTTACAGAAGTACATGCACATAGGTTCAGGAAAAAAAAAAAATAGAAATGTCGTGATTGAGGATTACAAGAAAGTAAGTATGACCAGAGTAAGGAACTGGAGAAGGATTGGCAAGAAATAGGGCTTATGAGGTAAGAGTTGTTATGATATGAAAGATTCTTACAGTGTGTCATAAGCCTTTTAAAGACTTACTAGAAGTTGAAAGTTAAAGTCACAGAAGAATTCTTGGCAGAGAAATGACATAGTCACATTTATGCTTTATAAAGGTAATTCTTACAATGGTGTGAAAAATAGATTGGATAAAAACAGAACCAGAGGCATGGGATCCTGTCAAGGCACTTTTACAGAAATCTAGCAGAGAAGCCATAGTGGTCTGAAGCAAAGTAGTTGCAGTGAGAATGGAAAGGAACAGAGGAATTCAAGAAGTCTTAAGAGGCAAAATGGATAGAGTCTTATCTCCAATGAAATTAAAGTCTAAACAAGAGGGAGAAATTGAGCCTAATTTCCAGGTTTATGATTGAACTAGGTATTTAATGGTGGCAAGAGAGGTATTTAATGTCAAGACAGGAAAACATGAAAAGATAAGGAGATCTGAGGAGTGAAGAAGAAAGTAAACCTAGTATTTATAATGTGTGTCTATCTCTGAAGCATTCAAGTAGAGATGTACAGTAGAAAGTTGGATATAATTCTCTAAGTATAATAAAACATGACTCTGAGTTTCATGCATTGTCTATACCTGTCCCTACATAGGTCAGTGCTTTAATGATGCCAAGTTAAGCCTCAGTCTTTTTTTTTTTTTTTCCCGTTTTACTTGATTGGAAGACTCTTACAAGTGACAAGTGAGAATAGGAGAAAAAAGGTTAAGTGCAAACCCATCACCCACCATTACTACTTGCTGTCAGTAGTATCATCTTTTTTTTTAAAGATAATTATTAATTGGAGGAAGCCAACACTTACGTTTTTTATATCTTATCCCTGCTTTGAAAGAAAGGTAACTTGAAAAGAAAAATCTAAGCCAAAAATATGATGACACTTAAGAAAATCCCATCAGTTGCTAATTTATAGTTTACACTGATGACCATATATTTACAATGACAAACTATCATAATTTGAGTTCAAATGTTGTACCTTTTCTGAAAGGAAAAGTCGAATAATGAATATAAAAAGTCAATGAATATCAATCACAAGGACTGTTATATAAGACATATTACAAAGACACATTGTAGTTATACAAGATTATGATCTTCATAAAATAAGTGGAATACGAATTCAGCCAAAGAAACTACATAATTGCAAAGCAGGGTCTGAAGCAACTAGATTAAATAATGGGGCTTCTTAAATAACAAAATCTTTTTAGAAAACAAAGCTTTCTGAAAACTTTTCCAGAATGTTTTAATACAGGCTACATGATTTATAGCCATTTATTTAAAAATCCAAATTAAGCAAGGTGGACCAAGGACATTATAAATGAAATTATCTGGGGAAGTATCTAGAAGTTTGTTGGTAGGCTCCAGACATATGGATTGGTAGGGTTTCCCCTCATGTGAAGCAGTTTAAATATTTCTTATTATTTTATGTTACTAATTCAAAGCCTAATAGCCATTGCTGGTCATAGCGAGCATGTGTTCCAGTATCTCACAACCTATGCTAACCTCTCAGCTTTCTCTCAAGAGCCCTTCTTGCAAGAACATTGGGAAACTTATCTGACCACCATAAAGCTCTATAAAATCATTAGAGAAAAAAATTTCTTAAGAAAATCCAGAAATTTTTGGTAACATGCCTTAGAACATTACTTTCTTTGCCTCTTGGTATGTATAGACATGGTATCAATAGTTTCAATGTGTTTCTTTGCTCTTTTATATAAATTGCTTGTCTGAGAAGACTTTTCTTTAGAAATTGTGACTTTTTCAGTTCATAGTTCGAAATCATATAATCTCTAAGTGAGCTTTTTTTTTTTTTTTTTTGAGACGGAGTCTCGCTCTGTCGCCCAGGCTGGAGTGCAGTGGCACGATCTCGGCTCACTGCAAGCTCCGCCTCCCGGGTTCACGCCATTCTCCTGCCTCAGCCTCCCGAGTAGCTGGGACTACAGGCGCCCACAACCGCGCCCGGCTAATTTTTTTTTTTTTGTATTTTTAGTAGAGACGGGGTTTCACCGTGGTCTCGATCTCCTGACCTTGTGATCCGCCCGCCTCGGCCTCCCAAAGTGCTGGGATTACAGGCGTGAGCCACCGCGCCCGGCCTAAGTGAGCTCTTACATTGGTGATTTAATTAGAAAATGTCTCTACTGAACAAAGTTTTTTTTATTAATATGCAAATGAATGCCATAAGGCAGATGACACTTTTCCCAAACCACATTCAATTAACATACCAATAACTTTAGGTGCTCCTAGTGTAATCAGAATTAGTGCTTTACATGACAGATTTTTTAACACTTCCTAGATTCTAAGATAAAGATTAGATGCTATTATTTTTTACCATGATGCAAATGCAAAACATAGGCTGAAAAGAATAGAAGAAAAGAGCCAGAGATGACATAAATATAACTATGTTATAAATGCTCTTATTCAGGCTCCTGAATTGATTACTAAACCAAGGAACCACATAATTACCCTAGATAGGGTATTTAGTATTAAATTTAATAATAGTGACCATCTGTGATGTTACAAGAAAGCACAACAGATGAGAGGGCAAACTGCACAAACTACTCAGTATTACCTAAAGCAAAATCACATAGTTGAGGCATTTTAAGAGATTAAGTTTCAAAATTAAGAATTAACCTCAAGACATTGTCTACAGTCTTCTATGATAAGTGGGAAATGAGTTATTCAGTCTCAGCAGATTACCAATTGATGTTTCTGCTTAAAGTATTATTTACCTGCCATCAGGCAGGTCAGAATCAATATGGAATGAAAGCACTGAAGTCTTTTGTTTTCCCTTCTGTGTGTTGGAAAATGTTTTTATAAAAATCAATTTCTTCAGCAACTACTTATTTTTCACCGATTATACTGTAGCCATTATTATACACACTAGGACCATAGTGTGAAAAATATTCTTTTAGTATTCAAATGTAGATTTTTACATATTGGATATTATTTTAAGAAATATAATTTATAATTTATAATGCACAATGCTATTATAATGGATGTAAAAATGAAGTGTGTTTTTGAAACTACCATCTCTGAATCACTTTATAGGTTTCATCACATAAATTTTTTTTTTTTTTTTTTTTTTTTTTGAGACGGAGTCTTGCTCTGTAGCCCGGGCTGGAGTGCAGTGGCCGGATCTCAGCTCACTGCAAGCTCCGCCTCCCGGGTTTACGCCATTCTCCTGCCTCAGCCTCCGGAGTAGCTGGGACTACAGGCGCCCGCCACCTCGCCCGGCTAGTTTTTTGTATTTTTAGTAGAGACGGGGTTTCACCGTGTTAGCCAGGATGGTCTCGATCTCCTGACCTCGTGATCCGCCCGTCTCGGCCTCCCAAAGTGCTGGGATTACAGGCTTGAGCCACCGCGCCCGGCCCACATAAATTTTTTGACCATTCAAATATATAGGTTTCCAGTAGAATGGTAAAGACTTATATATGTCAGCATGTTTGTTAGAGTATTTACTATGTTCTGAGTAGTATTGACATTGATGGTGATTTCTCCTGGGAAAAAGGCTGGCACCCATTTTCCAGTTCTGGTATTCAATATGAATCTAAGTTATGCAAAAACCTAAGAAGTACTCTACGGAATGTTTCTGAAACTTAGAGTCATCACTGATGCCATTAGTATTAAACAAATCAGGGTAGCTTCTCTGTAATCAAAACAAAGATTTTACATTCATTTGAATGTAAACACTTTTTTTGTACTTTGAACATTAGTTTCAAGCAGTCTATTCCTGACATAATACAAGGAAAATCATTTAAAAGAGGAAGTTGATTTCTTAATTAAATTTAGCACCCATCATCCTCAGTACACTAATAATTTAAAATTTAATATTTAAAAAAATTACACTTTAGCCAAATGCTTTACGTGTAACTATTGTATTATGTTAGGGGATTATTCTTGCCATTCATATGGCTGATATCCAATATGCTACTCTCCAACAGCAGATCAACAATGTAACTTTCAACAGCTCCTGTTGGCATGATACTATTTGCTATAATTGCTCTTGGAGAAGTAGCACATTCCCTTAAGACAATATTGTGCCGTTTTAACATGCACATATTGTTTTTAGCTCTAGCAAGAGTTTGAAGGGTGTTTTTTACATAAGAAGAAATAATAGAGGAAAGAAGGACAAAATCCCAGAGATATCATATTTACAGTTCTATAGTAACATATTTTTTTTTTTTTCTGGTGGGGGAAGGAGCATTAGTGATTTGCCCAATAAAATGAAATGAAATTTAAAAGCAAAAGCAAACCAACATACCCTTGCTGGAATACTCCTTCTGTAACAGCTGTCACCCTATATCTCAATTTTAAGCTAACCACATTTTTAAAAATATTATTTTATGTAAGCAAGGCAGCAAATTGAATGGAAGCTTTTGTTTTTCATTTTATTTGACTTCAAAGCAGCATTTGATCTTATTTATTTATTTCTTTTTTAAAGCACACTCTTCACTTGGCTCCATGGCACAACAATTTTCCGGCTTTCCCTCTACCATTCTACCTACTTCTTCTGACTCCTTTGATGACTGTTCTTCCTCTACCTGGGCTTTTAATAAAACCTTAGCTGTTCAGTATTTCCCAATATTCTTTTTCGGTACGTAAGAAGAAATAAGAAGAAATAAAAGAGGACAACTTTTAATATCAACAGCTTCCTCTAAGATTGAAACCTTAAAATCTAACTCTCTGATTAATATTTCTTTTGGGATATCTCAAATTTACCTAGAATTGAATATTTCCAAAGCAGAATGTTTTGGAATTCAATTATTAAACTCAATTATTATTAAATTCAATTATTTAAACTGATTCCTTTTCTGCTGCTTTATTCTAAGGAATGGCATCAAGTTTTCAATTTATCAAGAAAGAAACTTTATATATATCTTTATTAACTACCTCTCAGTCTACCCTTAAAATCAAGGCATCACCAAGTTTTTTTGATTTAATGTCCTAAATTCATCTTTTATTTTCACGAACTTCGCTCATCCAGGTCCAAAGAACTATCATTTCTTTGGGACACTACAGAGGTCTTGATAGAAACACAGACAGACCAACTGATCAATAAATAGATATATCCAATCCATTCTCCATATTGAACCAATAATTTTACAAGATAATGTAATTATTTTATTTTTTTTCTCTCTCTTTCTCTAGTTCATCTCTCTCTCCATCTCTCTCTCTCTCTCTCTCTCTCTCTCTCTCTCTGTCTCTCCCATACATACACACAAACATACATACACATATTCAACAATTTCTTTATTGTGGTAGGTTAAATTAAAACTCAAGAGTCTTCATTATTTCTCCTTCCCCAATAGAGTAGTGAAGTACATTTCCACACCCCTTGACTTTAGTAGTAGAGTGTATTTCCTCAGCCATGTGATTTGCCTGGCCATTAGTTGAAACTGGAAGACAAAGTGATCCATTTCCAAGTCCAGACCTTCAGATGCCTCAGGATTTTTCACCTGCCTTGTAAGTAAGTGCTTTTCCACCCCTTTGAAGAGAACTTGCCCAGGCTATCCCATGGCCAAAAGGAGAATAAGAGACTTAAGGAACAAAGATGAACTGTCTCTCTCAATCTACTGCTAAGATTTTTGTGCTTGACTGTTATACAGAATAATTGAGAGTATTGGTAAATGATATTTATGGTTTCTTGTTTTTCTAAATATAAAGTAAAATAACTTGAATCTGTTCAAAAAATCCTGTATAATTTGTCCCTCTACTTCATGTCGAGCCTCATTTGACACCAAACTCCCTATGTCTTCAATTGCCAAATCAGAGTGGCTTTATTCTAGTTCTGTGAACTCACCAATGATTTCTCAAAACTCAGAAACTTACACATTATTATATCTCTTTTTTTCTTCTTGTTCCTTTCTCGTTAGCTCCGTCTTAATCTTCAGAATCTGAACTTAAGTACTAGTTTCTCAAGATTAGCTTGATGCAACTACTATTCTACATTTGCGTGTCTTTATAATTGGTTTCCACCATTAAATTAAGTCTTCTAATAATAGAATTATTAAATTATTGAATAAAGTAATTAATGAGTGAGGTGATCCAAGCCAGATGTGAGTCATTTTCAAAGGTCCCAGTAATTGCACACCTTTTGACATTTGCTAGCCCAATAGCATCTATTAAGCATTTTTTGCAAATAGTTGTATGTGTATTAAAATAAGTTATAAGTGACATAAAACAAATTTAATAAATGCACTCATGGTGTCTCTTTCTCTTTATAACCCCAAACTAGGAAAAAGTTTAAATTTCTTCATCAACTTCTTTTAAATAGAATAAATCAGTCAAGTTGAGAATCCATTAGCCCTCTTGCTCTATGCTTCCTTGGTGTCTTCCCATAAGATGCTTTCACTTTCTATCAAGAAAAATACTAACTTAACCTTAAGCATTATTTAATACATTTCTTTAAATAATAGCAGATGTGAGTTATAAATTCATAGCTTTTCTTTTCAGCTGCTAGCGTTGGGAATCAGATCATTTCCTATGCCACTAAATTGGATTTAAAATGTGTTTTCTATACCATGATAGCAATTTTAATTTGGAATTCTGTGCAAAATTGGTATATAGTTGGGATACAATAAATATTATAAGTACCTTTGGTTCAGTCGCTTGTTCATTCATTATTGTGGGTACAGAACTGTCTCCCAGATGGGATTGTATGCACATTTCAAAGGTAAGAAATTAATTTTATTCACATGTATATTCTTCCTTTACTTCTAAAATACAGCTTAGTTTTAAACATGCAATGGCTAATCTATATTTGTTGAAATGTTAAAATTTATTAGATATAAAGTATTACTCTTCCACAAACATCATATTGGCACCAAGGCAAAAAGCTGGAATAATTTTCACTCTCCTCTTTATTACAGAAAGGCATTCTACCACACTCAACAATTTATCCTTATTTGAAGTCCATATCATAAGATTCTATATCCTCTCTCTCATTTTTATCAAAGTCAATCTCCAAATTTCCACACAATCCCCACTTATCTCAAGAATATATTAATCCCTTTTCCACTATTTTTAAGTTTATCCAAACTCTTGTTAATATCCTGAGGAATCTCAGTCATAACATGAAAATTTCAACAGTGTTATCTTAGAGATGCTGTAGTTTCTCAAAGAAAACTATCTTTATGTTCACCACAGGAAGAAACTACCAATTTGGGCTTCCAAATATTAATAATATCTCTCTCTGGCATTTTTACTTATCTATATCCATTGAGTTTGCATCACTTTTTCTTCGGTCCTCTGTTCCCTCCGTTTGTTCCAATCATGGCAGCCTATCACACCCTCCTAGTCTTATAGTCCTTTCTATTAATTCTAATCACTTTGATTCACTGTTCCAAATCTTCACTGTCCTGCTTTCTGGATACCTTAACTTATTTTATTTGTTTGTTTCCATCTTGCTAGTTTAAATCCCTGGATAACTTCAATTATCTCTTTAGTCGCTCTTACTCCTGGGATGTTATTATTGACAAAAATAATGAAGCTGTTATTCTTGCCGTTCTACTATAATAGGCAAATGTAGCGTTGTTTGGGGTGCTTGGCTTGATAATGCATTGCTGAATATATGGAACACAAATAAATGTTCAAAGGCAGACTGGAGAGAGATTTGACCAAAAGAGGCTGCTTCCCAAATTTGACAAATAGAGGCTGTGTCTCAATCTGTAGATAATAGGTAATACCTAAAGTTACTAAGAAAAGGAAATCATATTTCTTGACCTGTCCTAGAGATTAAAATGTGTATATTATGATAACACAAAAACAAGTTATTACAGTTTGAATGTATATTAATATAAAATCAATCGTATAGAGGAAATGAAGATGATAAAAATAGACTTCCTCATAGGTGAAAGCTAAATTTTTAAAGGAACTGCTATGAAAATATTTCTTAACTATAATATCCAAACCTGACGATTTATACTAATCATGTGTGGGATTTTTTTCAAATGCTGAGACCAAGGTTCCACTCTAGAGTTTAAGATTCCCTATGTCTGCAGTAGGGATGAGGAATCTCCATTCTTCAGAAGCACCACTAATCACTGTGATATATGTGCAGGTCTGAGAATCACTATAGGAAGCAAAATTCAGGTCACCTTTACCCCTCAATATATGGAGTTTTACTTCCTTTTTTCCCATGATCAATCATTTTAGGAGAAATCTTTAAGCTAGCAGCAGTTTTCTATTTATTGCAGTGGAAACCATTTTTCATGGGTTGAAAACACAGTCCTCTATGGGCCACATTTCCCTCAGTCAGAGATGTTTTGCATTGTCTTGCTGTCAATCACTCTTTCAGTAGTAATCGCCTATCAATTTTACGTCTCTTGTCAAGTGATTTTTATGGCATTTATGATTTATGTAGCAGGAACTGCTTTCCAGAGCAAGGCATCAGTTTTGAACATTGTTTACAGGACTAAGATCCATCTCAATGCCACGCTAGCAATGATTATCCTGAATGCTATTGAGAAGGAATTTGAACAGCTTGAGATTCAGTGGCAATTCTCCCCATGCAATCATCAGACGAACTCAGCATATTGGATTTCTTTGCCAAAGGGGTGAAAAAATAAACATCTCAAAGTTGAAGAAAATTTGGTTTATAATTCAAAAGCTATTAAATATTTTTCCAGCTTTGTTGAGGTACAGTTGATAATTAGATTGTATATATTTAAGGTATATAATATGGTGTTTTGGTATAAAATATATCTGAAAATAGTTATACACTTGTGGAATAATTTCCACAATCAAACTAATTAACATATCCATCACCTCACATAGTTACCTTTTTGTGTATTTGTGCTAGAACACTTAAGGTCTACTCTTTGCAAATTTCAATCATCAATATATTATTATTTAACACAGTTACCAGGCTATATTTTAAGATATCAGGAATTTATTCATCTTATAGCTGAAAGTTTATATAATTTGACAAAATCCCTGTTTCTACATTCCCCTGGTCCCTGGCAATCACCATTCTATTCTTTGTTTCTCCAAATTTAACATTTTTAGATTTCACATGTAAATATCACCATGCAAAATCTATAAAACATTATCCTATCAGTCACAAAATGGATTTAGAAGATTATAATTCATAGGACTTCAGCAATGGTATGAAGTGATTTTCTTCAATAATTAAAATCTAACCTTAATACCAAACCTTAAGTAAAAATGAGCAAACACCTTTGGAAAGCAATTTCAAACACGAACTCTTAAATAAATTAAAGATTTATTTTGACTGACCCCAAATTTTGTTTGGTCATTAATAATTTGGAAAAACCTGTTTACTTAGATCCAAAAAACAAGTTTCTGAGAAGAAATTCACTTTGTGACATACAAAATTTTGACACATTTTTTGACTAATTAACTCTTGGGCATACTCCCATAATCTCATCTTGAGAATCATTTTAATAGAGTCAGTAAATGCTAAAACATAAATAGTGCAATTAGTTAAAATTCCATATTTTTAGAGCTATCATTTTTCTTTTCCTTTTGCAAAGAGTTAATGTAATCTAGTTTTTAATGTACAATTAGAAAATATATTGCCATCTCTTATGAGGCCTATTTTCTGGTTGTGGACAGGGCTGAGTTGGCTGGCAATCTAGCCATACTTCTATGATTTAAATATGCCACTTCAGGCCAGACACAGTGACTCACATTTGTAATCCCAGCACTTTGGGAGACCTCACCTGAGGTTAGGAATTTGAGACCAGTCTGGCCAACATGGTGAAATCTCATCTCTACTAAAAATACAAAATTAACTGGACATGGTGGTTCATGCCTGTAATCCCAGCTACTCGGGAGAATGATGCAGGAGAAACGCTGGAACCCTGGAGTTGGATGTTGCAGTGAGCCAAGATCATGCCATTGCACTCCAGCCTGAGTGACAAGAGTGAAACTCCATCTCAAAAGAAAATAGATAGATGGATGATAGATAGATAGATAGATAGATAGATAGATAGATAGATAGATAGATATAGATGATATCACTTTATCAAATCCATGGTCATGTATTTCAGGCTTAGACCTGATTAAATATCAAAGCATTGCACTCATATTTCAATAATATTAGAAGAAATCCAAGTATATTGTTCATAATCACTAATTAAAAATATCTGTTCTTCTCTGTTCTTTGTACTTTGAAAACTGCTGAGAGAATCTCACCTTACTTCCCCAGTTGAGCTCACTTTCCCACATCATTTCCAAATTCTTCCCTCTTACTTATTGCTGTGTCTACTGCTATGCTGAAACAGAAAGCAGTTTATCCTTCACTCTGACCATTTTCCTGTGATAATCTGATGAAGTTGCCTTTGTCCTTTCTACTTTTTGGTCTTTCCGCACTCCTCATAATGGATATCCAGAGAAGAGATGAAGTCAGTATCCTAGTGGACAGAAAGGAGAAAGACTAAGAAACACATAAACTATTTTTGACACTTTCCTCAAAAATGTACATGATAGAAATAGTGCTTTCAGTTAAATCTTGAATTTGAAGTGCTGGAAATCATGAAAGAATGGAAGAATCCAGGGAGCTAAGCAGCATCATTCTTTATGCCCCACTTTCAAAACATCTCACAAGTTAAGACCCATTGGTTTGGAATTCCAGCCAGCCAATGGCAAAGGCTGGAGTCTGCCTGAGATGAGACCAAATTCCTGGGGTGAGGGGTAGCTGCCATCTCTGTGGTTCAGTAGACTCAGCCGTTCCAGCCTGCTGGCTTTGGAGAATCTAGATGATCCGGATGAAGGGTCCCTCACAACACAGCACAGCTGCCCTGCCAGATCATGGCCTGTTGTGGGAAGTCAGGGACCCTGAAGGGAGGAACCGGCTGAAGCCCCAGCAGAAGAACATAAATTGTGAAGATTTCATGGACATTTATCCCTTCCCCAATCAATACTCTTGTGATTTCCTATGCTTATCTTTACTTTAATCTCTTAATCCTGTCATCTTCATACTCTGAGGATGAATGTCACTTCAGGACCCTGTGATGATTGCGTTAACTGCACGAATTGTTTGTAGAGCATGTGTATTTGAACAACATGAAATCTGGGCACCTTAAGAATAGAATAACAGCAATTTTCAGGGAACAAGGGAGATAACTTTAAATTCTGACTGTCTGCGGGCCAGACAGAACAAAGTCATATTTCTCTTATTATCGAAAATGGGTAAGATAAATATCGCTGAATTCTTTCTCCAGTAAGGAATATTAATAATTAACAGCCCTGGGAAAAGAATGCATTCCCAGAGGAGGCCTCTGAATGGCCACTCTGGGAGTGTCTGCCTTTATGCAGATGTAGATAGGGATGAAACATGCCCTAGTCTCCTGCAGCACCCCCAGGCTTGCTAGGATTAGGAAATTCCAGCTTGGCAAATTATAGTCAGATGGGTTCTGTGCTCTTGAACCTTGTTTATCAATGACAATGCGTGCAAAGCTGGACATGAAAGTTCATTAGTGATTCTAATTTCGCCCTGACCTTGCAATCTCTCCCTGACCTCCTGCCTTGTGATCTTTTGTCGCCCTTAAAGCATGTGATCTCTGTGATCCCCACCCTATTCATGCACTCCCTCCCCTTTGAAAATCGCTGATAAAAACTTGCTGGTTTTACAGCTCAGGGAGCATCACGGAACCTGACGACATGTGATGTCTACCCTGGACACCCAGCTTTAAAATTTCTCTCTTTTGTACTCTTTCCCTCTATTTCTCAGACCAGCCAATGCTTAGGGAAATAGAAAAGAACCCACGTTTAATATTGGGGGTGGGGTTTCCCCGATAATGGCCAGACTGCTTCTTTAAGCAGAACCCAGATCCATTTCTCTTCACTGGGTAGGACCTGCCTATGGGGGCTTCAGCCACTCCAGCCAGGCTTCTACAGACCCAGCTCTGATCTTTCCCTGGGATGGAGCTCCCAGCAGGTGCTGTGGCCAATATCTCTGCCGTTTGATTAACTCAGCCATTCTAGCCTGCCAATTTTGGGGAATCCAAGTGTTCTGGACAAGAAAGGGCCCCCTGCAATACAGCACACCTGCTCTACCAGAAAGCTGCCAGACTGCTTCTTTAAGTGTGTTGGTGATCCAATTCCTCCTGACTGACTGAGACCTCCTAAAGGGGCCTCCAGCCACCTCCTACAGGTGCATTCAAGCCAGCAACAGGTCAGTAACCCCTGGGATGAAGCTTCTAGAGGAAGGAAAAGGCTAACACCTTTGCTGTTTTACAGCCTTCACTGGTGATATGTCCAGGTATAGGAAAAAATGGCAACAAGGATATTGAGTGAATCCCCAGAAAACTGAAGCAGCCTTGTGGAAGAGTGGCCTGACTGTTAAAAGAAAACAAACAGAAAACAACAAATTCAACAAAAGAGACCCCACAAAAAAACCCACTGAAAGGCAATCAACCTCAAAGATCAAAGATAGATAAGCCCACAAAGATGAAAAAGAATCAATGTAAAAATGTTGAAAACTCAAAAGCCAGGGCACTTCTTCTTCTCCAAATGACCACAATACCTCTCCAGCAAAAATACAGAACTGGGCTGAGAATGAGATGGCTGAATTGACAGAAATAGGAGTCAGGTGTGTAACCTAATATTAGGTGGATAATAATGAACTTCACTGAGCTAAAAAAAAAAAATTTATAACCTAATACAAAGAAGCTAAGAATCATGATAAAACAATGCAAGAGCTGATAGTCAGAATATCTAGTTTAGAGAGGAACATAACTGACCTAATAGAGCTGAAAAACAGAACACAAGAAACTCACAATGCAACTACAAGTATTAATAGCAAAATAGATCAAGCAGAGAAAAGAAACTCAGAGCTTGAAGACTATCTTTCTGAAATAAGAGAGGCAGACAAAAATAGAGAAAAAAGAAGAAAAGAAATGAACAAAACCTCTCAGAAATATCTGATTATGTAAAAAGACCTGACCTGTAACTGGGGTACCTGAAAGGGAGAACAGAACCAAATTAAAAAACATACTTCAGGATATTATCCAGGAGAACATCCCCAACCTAGTAAGACAGGCAAGCATTCAAATTTAGAAACTGCAGACAACCTCAATGAGACACTCCAGAAAAAAAAATCAACTCCAGGACACGTAATTGATAGATTCTCCAAAGTGAAAATGAAAGAAAAAATGTTAAGGGCAGCCAGAGAAAAAGGCCAGTTCACCTACGTAGGGAAGCCCATAAGACCACCAGTGGACATCTCAGTGGAAACCCTGAAATTCAGAACAGATTGGAGGATCAATATTCAACTTTCTGAAGGAAAAGAATTTCCAACCCAGGCTTTCATAGCCAGTCAAATTAAACTTCATAAGTGAAGAAGAAATAAGATCCTTTACAAACAAGCAAATGCTCAGGGAATGTGTCACCACCAGACCTGCCTTGCAAAATCTCCTTAAGGAAGCACTAAATTTGGAAAGGAAAAACCATTACCAGCCACTACAGAAACACACAGACTAGTGACACAATGAAGTAACCACATAAACAAGTCTGCAAAATAACCAGCTAGCATCATACTGACAGGATCAAATTCACACATAACAATACTCACCTTAAATGTAAGTAGACTAAATACTTCAATTAAAAGACACAGAATGACAAGATAGATATAGAGTCAAGGCCCATTGATATGCTGTCTATAAGAGACCCAGCTCATGTGAAAAGAAACATATAGGCTCAAAATACAGGGATGGAGGAAATTTTACCAAACAAATGGAAAACAGATAAAAAGCAGGGGCTGCAATACTAGTTACTGACAACAAAGATCAAAAAAGGCAAAGAAGGACATTACATAATGGTAAAGGATTCAATCCAACAAGAAGAGCTAACTATCCTAAATATATATTCACCTAATACAGAAGCACCCAAATTTATAAAGCAAGTTCTTAGAGATCTTCAAAGAAACTTAGAGTTCCGCACAGTAATAGTGGGAGACTTTAACAATGAGACAGAACATTAACAAATATATTCAGGACATGAACTCAACTCTGAATCAAGTGAACCTGGTTCATATGTACAGAACTCTCCACCCAAAAACAACAGAATATACATTCTTCTCATCACCACATGGCACCCACTCTAAAATTGATCACATAATCAGCAGCAAAACACTCATAGGCAAATGCAAATGAACTGAAATTATACAAACAACCTCTAGGACAACAGCACAATCAAATTAGAACTTGAGATTAGAAATTAACTCAATACTACATGAAAACTACATGAAAATTGAACAGTCTTCTCTGGAATGACTCTTGGGTAAGTAATGAAATTAAGACAGAAATTAAGAAGCTATTCAAAACTTACGGGAACAAAGAGACAACATACCAGAAACTCTGGGATGCAGCTAAGACAGTGTTAAGTGGAAAATTTATACCACTAAATGCCCATATCAAAAAGCTAGAGACTCAAGTTAAAAACCTATATCACAACTAAAATAACTAGAGAATTAAGAGCAAACAAACCCAAAGCTACCAGAAGACAAGAAATAACCAAAGTCAAAGCTGAACTGAAGGAGACGGATACATTAAAAAACTCTTAAAATATCAATGAGTGCATATAAAATATATAACAATAGATATATAACATAGATATACCACTAGCTAGACTAATAAAAAAGAAAAAAAGAGAAGTATCAAATAGACACAATCAGAAATGATAAGGAGGTTATCACCACTGACCCCACAGAAATACAAACATCAGAGATTACTATAAACAATTCTATGCATATAAACTAGAAAATCTAGAAAAAAACGGATAAATTCCTGAACACATACAACCTCCCAAGACTGAACCAGGAATAAATCGAATCCCTGAATACACTAATAATGAGATCTGAAATTGAGGCAGTAATAAAGAGTCTACCCACCGAAAAAAAGCCCAGGTTCAGACAGACTTACAGCTGAATTGTAACAGGGTTATGAAGAAGAGCTGGTACAATTTCTACTAAAACTGTTTAAAAAAAAAACTGAAACAGAGGGACTGCTTTGTAACTCATTCTATGAGGCCAGCATAATAAAGATACCAAAACCTGGCAGAGATACAAATAAATATACATATATATATATGTAAACAAAATAACTTTTGGCCAATATCCTTGATAAACGTTGATGCAAAACTCCTCAAGGAAATACTGGCAAACCAAATGAAGCAGCACATCAAAAAGCTTATCCACCATGATCAAGTTGGCTTCATCCCTGAGATTCAAGTTTAGTTCAACACATGCAAATCAATAAATGTGATTTATTTGATAAAATTCAATATCCCTTCCTGTTAAAAAGTCTCAATAGACTAGGTCTTGAAGGAAAATACTTCAAAATAATAAGAACCATATATGAAAAACCCACAGCCTACATCATACTGAATAGGCAAAAGCTGGAAGCATTTCCCGCAAAACCCAGCACAAGACAAGGATGCCCTCTCTCACTGCTCCTATTCAACATAGTATTGGAAGTTCTGGAAAGAGCATTTAGGCAAAAGAAAGAAAGAAAGGGCATTCAAATAGGAACAGAGGAAGTCAAATTGTCTTTGTGGATTACACAACCCTGTATCTAGAAAACCTCAACATCTCAGCCTAAAAGCTTCTTAAGCTGATTAGCAACTTCAGCAGTCTCAGTATACAAAATCAATGTGAAAAAAGTCACTAGCACACCTGTACACCAACAACAGTTAAGTAGAGAGCTACATAAAGAAAATGTGGTACAGAAAGAAATGTAGTACATAAACACCATGGAATACTATGCAGCCATAAAAAGGAATGAGTCCATGTCCTTTGTGTGGACATAGATGGAGTTGGAAGCCATTATCCTCAACAAAGTTACACAAAAACAGAAAACTAAATTCCACATATTTTCACTTATAAGTGGTATCTAAATGATGAGAACCTGTGGACACATGAGGGGGAACAACACCCACTGGGGCCTGTGGTGAAGGGGTGGGGTCAGGGGAGGGAAAGCGTGAGGAAAAATAGGTAACGGATAGTGGACTTAAAACCTACATGATAGGATAATCTGTGTAGCAACTCACCATGGCATATGTTTACCTATGTAACCATATACCCCTGAATTTAAAATAAAAGTTGAAAAAAAAATAAATTATTGAAAGAGAAAACAAACATTATATATAATATATAATTATATATACTATATATACATATCTTTTATTTTTATATATTTTTATATATATATATAGAGAGAGAGATCGCCCAAGAAAATCTGCTGAGTATGACGACTATATTAATCCTAAAGATGACTGCTACTTTTAAAAAAAGCCATTATTTTTAAGAATTTTTTCCAAAACATGAAACTTAAAAGCTAGAGTTAGAAATAAAAGTGTTAAGATTGTTATAGCATTCCTAATATTTCATATTACGTTTGTAATTCATTCAATAAATGAACAAATTTATCAGGATGAAACAGAGATTCAATTCTCTTGCTCTCTTGCTAGAAATTTGTAGACTAAGGGTTAAATCTTAACATTGCATGGGAGAGGGGAATATAAACATATAGGATTGTAGACAACCATCATAGTCTCAGCCATGGTTAACAATTCCTATATATTTTTAATCCTTTAGAGATAGTCTTCATTATACATCTAAATAGTTTTGAGCCAAAGACACCAAGATCATTTAAGCATGAGAAAATGTCCTATCTAGAATTTTAAATCATGTGATTATATTCTCATTCATTGATTTAGCCCTCAGGTACACAATCTGTCACTCCATTAGCTGACTACTGGTATGGTTAATTAGCTATTCTCCCTTGAAGTGATCCATAGAGACTTGAAGAATCAGCAGTGCAGCCTAAGTCATTTCTACTAACCTATTCTATAGGTGTCACTTATTTTATTTTGTACAAAGCTTTTCATAGCCACATGCCCTGGGAAAGACTAATTAAAATCACTGAAGGAAATATGATAAGCCATATGAGGCAGAAAATAAATCTATGGGAAAAATCATTTAATAGTTGCTGCATATTCGTTATCAAATGCTTTTCTGTGACGCCGAAAAAATATATTTTACTAGAAGTTATTAAGCAGAGATGGTGTAATTTTCACTTTATTTTCAGGTATGATAACATATTTAAAAGCCCTATAAATATTTTGAGAAACATATATATTAAGAATGAAACAATTTAACTTAAATCTTTGTTCTAGATAGCAGAGTACACATATAGCATAAGATGTGGAAAGGGGCAGAGCAAGATGGCCAAATAGAAGACTCCACTGATGATCTCCCCAACTGGAACACCACATTTCACAGCTATCTACACAAAAAATTACTTCATAAAAAGCAAAAATCAGATGAGCATTCAGAGTACCTGACTGTAGCTTCATATCACTGAAAGAGGCACTGAAGAGGGTAGGAACGACAGCCTTAAATCACTGACACCACCTCTACCCCACGCCCAGCAGTAGCCACATGGTGTGAAGAGATAATCTGTGAGCTTGGAAGAGAGACAACACAGCAACTATGAAACACTGCATTGAAATCAGTGCTGCCCAGTCACAGCAGAAAGCAAACCTAGCTGGCCAGGCACAGTGGCTCACACCTGTAATCCCGGCACTTTGGGAGGCCAAGGTGGGTGGATCACGAGGTCAGGAGTTCAAGACCAGCCTGGCCAACATGATGAAACCCCATCTCTACTAAAAATACAAAAATTAGCTGGATGGCTGGGCGCAGTGGCTCACGCCTGTAATCCCAGCACTTTGGGAGGCCGAGGCGGGCGGATCACAAGGTCAGGAGATCGAGACCACGGTGAAACCCCGTCTCTACTAAAAATACAAAAAATTAGCCGGGCGCGGTTGTGGGCGCCTGTAGTCCCAGCTACTCGGGAGGCTGAGGCAGGAGAATGGCGTGAACCCGGGAGGCGGAGCTTGCAGTGAGCCGAGATCGCGCCACTGCACTCCAGCCTGGGCGACAGAGCGAGACTCCGTCTCAAAAAAAAAAAAAAAAAAAAAAAAATTAGCTGGATGTAGTGTCACTCACATGTAGTCCCAGCTACTCGGGAGGCTGAGGCAGGAGAATTGCTTGAAGCCAGGAGGCAGAGGTTGCAATAAGCTGAGATTACACCTCTACACTTCAGCCTGGGAGACAGAACAAGATTCTGTCTCAAAAAAAAAAAAAAAAAGAGCAAAACTTGGCTGAACTCAGCTGACACCCTCAGAGGGAGCATTTAAAGAAACCCTAGCCAGAAGCAAATTGCCCAGCCTAGCAGGCAAAAACCACAAGCTAAAGTGTTCCGAGGCCATAAATAAACTTGAAAGGCAGTCTAGACCACAAGAACTGCAACTAGGTGAATCCCAGTGCTGAACTGGGCTTGGAGACAGTGGACTTGGAGGGCATGAAACCTGCAGAGATACCAACCAGGGTGGCTAAGAGAGCCTTGCACCACCACTTCCCCAACCACAAGCAGCACAGTCAAGAGACACCTTCTTTCACTTCAGGAGAGGAGCTGGGGAGCAGAAAGAGAAAAGAGGACTTTGTCTTGCATCTTGGATACCAGCTCAGCCACAGTAGAATAGGGCACCAGTGAGAGTCAGGAGGCCCCTTTTCCAGGCCCTAGCTCTAGGGTGACTATTCTTAATATATCCAGGGACAGAAGGGAACCTGCTGTCTTGAAGCAAAGAATTGAGTCCTGTTAGGACCTATCATCTGCTTACTGAGCCCTTGAGCCTTGACTAACCAGGAGCAATACTGATATAGAATGCTGTGGGTCTTGGGTGAGCCTCTGAAACTTGCTGGCTTCATGTGAAACTCAGCACATTCCTAGCTGTGGTGGCTATGGAAAGAGACTCATTTTGCTTGAGAAAAGCAGAGGACAATGTAAAAAGAACTTTGTCTTGCATCTTAGGTACCAGCTCAAACACAGGGGCATAGGGGACCCAAGAGAGATCTCAGGGCCCCCCATTATAGGTCTTGGCTCTTGAACCACTTTTCTGGACCTGCCTTGGGCCAGGGGGCACTACAAGCTGACTAAGGAGCCATTGGGCCTTAAGTGAACATTGGAGATAGCCTGGCAGTACTTTCTGTGGGCCTATGGTGTTGGTGGCCATGAGGTGAGGCTCCTCTGCCTGGGGAAACGTGAGGGAAAAGGGGGAAGGACTGCATTGTGTAGTTTGAGAGCCAGCTAAGCTGCAGTAAAATAGAACATCAGGTAGACTTCTAAGGTATTTTTATTCCTAGCTCTCAGATGGCACCTCTGGACCCATCCAGGGCCTGGGGAACCTTGCCATCCTGAAAGGAAGGACACAAGCAACTGACTTTTCCACTGGCTGATTTGAGAGCCCCAGGGCCTTGAATGAACATAGGTGGTAGCCAGGTAGTGGTTACAGCAGGCATTAGTACACAAGTCCCAGTTCTGTGCTGGCTTCAGTTCTGACCCAGTGCAGTAGCAGTGGTGGTGGCCACAAGGGTACTTGTATCACTCCTCCTTCAGCTACAGGCAGCTCCGAACAGAGAAAGTGACTCTATTTGGAAAAAAAAAAAGGGAAGAGAACAAGTCTCTGATTGGTAATCCTGAGAATTCTGGATCTTCTCCAAGACTATCAAGGTGACACGTCTATGTGTCTGAAAGAATCTCAGCATTACTAGGCTTGGGGTGTCCCCTAATAAGATATGGTTTAGATCACAACACCCAAGTCCTTTCAAATACCTGGGAAGCATTCCCAAGAAGGACTGGTGCTCCTGGGACCTACCAAGACTGAGAGGCTATAATATATACCTATTATTAATGCCCAGATACAGTTGAAAATCCACAAGCATCAAGAGCACCCAGGAAAACATGACCTTCAGGGTTTTTATAGGTTAGGGTTTTACATGTAAGTCTTTAATTCATCTTGAGTTAGTTTTTGTGTATGGTGTGAGGAAGAGGCCAGTTTCAATCTTCTGCATATGGCTAGCCAGCTATCCCTGCACCATTTATTGAATAGGGAATCTTTCCCCATTGCTTACTTTTGTCAGGTTTGTCAAAGATCATATAGTTGTAGGTTCTCTATTCTGTTCCATTGGTGTATATATCTGTTTTTGTACCAGTGTCATGCTGTTTGGTTACTGTAGCTCTGTAGTACAATCTGAAGTCAGGTAGCATGATGTCTTCAACGTTGTTCTTTTTGCTTAGGATGACCTTGGCTATCTGGGCTCATTTTATGGTTCCATATGAATCTTTAAAAAGGTTTTCTCTAGTTCCACGAAGAATGTCAATGGTAGTTTAATAGGTATTAACCTCAGTATTAACCATCACACACAGCAAAGAAAAGACTGGGTCCTAATGGCTTCACTTCTGAATTTTACCAAATAGCTAAAGAAAAATTAATACCAATCCTATTCAAACTATTCCAGAAAACAGAGGAGTAGGGAATACTTACAAACTTATGCTACCAGGCCAGTATTACCTTGATACCTAAACTAGAAAAAGAAACATAAGAAAAAGAAAACTATATATCAATATTACTGATAAATGTTGGTGCAAACATCCTAAATAAAATACTAGGAAATCAAATTCAACAGTACATTAAAAAGATAATTCATCATGACCAAATGGGATTCATTTCAGGAATTCAAGAAAGGTTCAAAATATAAAAATCAATTAATATGATACCTCATATCAACAGAATGTAGGACAAAAACCACATAATCATTCCAACTGATGCTGGAAAAGCACTTGATAAGATTCAACGTATCTTCATGAAAAAAATCACTACCCTTTAAAAACTGGCTGTAGAAAGAACATACCTCAAAATAATAAAAGCAATATGCAGCAGAACCACAGCTACTATCCTACTGAGTGGGGAAATACTGAAAGTTTTTCTTCTAAGATCAGGAACACAACAAGGATGCCCACTTTCACCACTGCTATTTAACGTAGTACTAGAAGTTCTAACCAAAGTAAACAGAAAAGAGGAAGAATAAAGGGCATCCAAATTAGAAAGAAAGAAGTCAAATTATCCTTGTTTGCAGATAATTTGATCTTATACCTTTAAAAAACCTAAAGTTTTCACCAAAATAGTACTAGAACTAATGAAAAAAATTCAGTAAAGTTGCAGAATACAAAATCAACATACAAAAATCAGTAACATTCCTATATACCAATGGAAAATAATCTGAAAATAAATCAAGAAAGTGATGCTATTTACAACAGCCACAAATAATATTAAATGCCTAGGAATTAACTTAACTAAAGGAAAAGTTCTCTACAGAAAACTATAAAACACTGATGGAAAAAATCGAAGAGGACATACACAAAAAATGGGAAAATATTTCATGTCATGGACTGGAAGAATCATTATTATTAAAATGTCCATACTACCCAAAGCAATCTACAGATTCAATGCAATCCCTGTCAAAATACTAATGACTTTTTTTTTTCAAATAAACAGAAAAAAAAAATCCTAAGATTTATATGAAACTGCAAAAGACCCAAAATAGTCAAACTTTCTTAAGAAAAAGAAGAATATTGGAGAAATTTGACCTGACTTCAAATTATACTACAGTGCTAATAACAAGCACAACTGCTTGAGATTGGCATAAAAACAGACACATACATCAGTGGAACTGAATAGAGATTCAAGAGATAAAGCCATACATCTACAATGAAATCATTTTTGACAAAAGTGTCAGTAGTAGATACTGGGAAAAGGACAGTCTTTTCAATAAATGATACTGGAAAACCTGAATATCCATATGCAGAAGAATGAAACTGGACCCCTATGTATCACCATATACAAAAGTTAAATCAAAATCAATTAATGACTTAAATCTAACACCTCAAACTATAAAACTACTAAAAAAGAAAAAAACTCTGGAAAAATATCGAACATGTTTGACTGAGGAAAGATTTCTTGAGTAATACCCCACGAACGCAGGAAACCAAAGCAAAAATGGGATCACATCAATTTAAAGAGCTTTTGCAAAGCAAAGAAAACAATCAACAAAGTGGTAAGACAACACGCAGAGTGAGAGAAGATATTTGCAAACTATGCATCTGTATTATTCAGTTCTCACACTGCTATGAAGAACTACTGAGACTGGATAATTTATGAAGAAAAGAGGTTTGACTCACAGTTCCAGAGGGTTAGCAGGCAGCACGAGTGGAAGGCCTCAGGAAACTTACAATCATGGTAGAAGGCAAAGGGGAAGCGAGTATTTTCTTCACATGGTGGCAGGAGAGAGAAAGTAGAAGGAACATACCTCAAAATAATGAAAGCAATACACAACACACCCACAGCTAATATCCTACTGAATGGGAAAATACTGAAAGCCTTCTAAGATCAGGAACACAAGGATGCCCACTTTCACGACTGCTGAGGAAAGAAAGTGAAGAGAGAAGTGCTACACACTTTCAAACAGCCATATATCATGAGAACTCTATCACAAGAACAGTATGGGAGAAGTCAGCCCCCATAATTCCATCACCTCCCACCATGCCTGTCCTTCAACACCTGAGGATTACAATATGACATGAGATTTGGGTGGGGACACAGAGCCAACCCATATCACCATCTGATAAAGGTTTAATAGCCAAAATATACAAGAAGCTCAAACAACACTATAGGGGAAAAAATCCAATAATATGATTAAAAACTGGGCAAAAGATATCAAAATATACATTTCTCAAAAGAAGACATACAAATGACAAACAGATATATGAGAATGTACTCAAAATCACTGATCACCATAGAAATGCAAACAAAAGCTACAATGAAATATTATCTTACCCCAACGAAAATAGCTTTTATGCGAAAGACAGGCAATAACAAATGCTGGCAAGGGTGTGGAGAAAAGGGAACCCTTATGCATTGTTGGTGGGAATGTAAATTAGTACAACCTCTATGGAGAACAGTTTGAAGATGCCTTAAAAAATAAATATAGAGCTACCATACAGTCCAGAAATACCGCCTCTTTATATAGAAACAAAAGAAGGAAAATCAGTATGTCAGATAGATATCTGCACTCCCATGTTTATTTCAGTACTATTCAAAATAGCCAAGAATTTAAAGCAACCTAAGTGTCCATCAACAGTTGAATGAATAGTGAAATTGTGGTACTTATACACAATGGAGTGAGTATTATTTACCCACAAAAAAGAATAAGATCCTGCCATTTGCAACAACATGAATGGAGTTGGAGGTCATTATGTTAAGTGAAATAAGCCAGGCACAGGAAGATAAACTTCACATGTTTGGACTTATTTGTGGGAGCTAAAAATTAAAACACTTAAACTCATGGAAATAGAGAGTGGAAGGATGGTTTCCAGAGGATTGGAAGGATAGTGGGTGGGTGAGGGGGACAGTAGGGATGGTTAATGAGTACAAAAAATAGTCAGAAGAATGATTAAGACGTAGTATTTGCTAGCACAACAGAGTGATTATAGTAAGAAAAAAATAATTCATTTGTGCATTTTAAAATAAAGAAGTATAATTGGATTATTTGTAATACAAAGTATAATTTCTTGAGGTGATGAATACCCAATTTATCATGATGTGATTATTAAGCATTGCATGCCTGTATCAAAATATCTCATGTACCCATAACTATCTACACCTACTATGTACCCACAAAATTTCAAAATAAAACACCAAACAAGAAAATACTTTAAAAAAAAAGAACAGGATATTTGGTATCTAAATAAAAGGATGGAAAAAAGAGTGCAGGTGCTCTATTAATCAAATAAAGGTCAGCAAAGAATGACTGGAAAGACATAAAATATGGAGAGATGGAAAAGGAGCCAGGACAGGGAAATGTCCTCCAATGAGAAGTAACACTACATTTCAAAAGACCAGTGGATTAGATCTATCAAAATGAATTTGTGTTGTAGGAGCATTGTCACAGATTGGTTTCCCTGGCAAGCCAGTTCTGAAATGAAATTCAAAGTACAGTTTTATTAGGGTTTCCTTGTCACCCATGCCTGAGGACAGATGGGAAAGGAAGCAGAAATGGCTGAAAAGAGAAATAGAGCTGCAAAGCAAGTCCACAGAGAGCCCCAGAGCTAAAATAATCCTTCAGTTTTCCAGAGTTGTGCTGAGATTACCTGACCTTTGTATTCCCTCATGGATCAGTCATTGGATAAGAACTGCCCCGGAAATGAGCATGACCTTGGACAAGGGAGCTTTCCACAACTCAGGAAATCCCTGAACAGTGTGACCAATGAACACTTATCTGTTGACAGCAGTTCCACAAGCTGGGACAAGTCCTTCCTTGAAGAAAGATTTGGTACATCGTAGTGTCCACCATATTACCACAACGTGGCCATAATAGCCATTGCCCAAAGGAACCCATTTGTCTCCTGGTCAGCAATATCTTCAGACCCTCTCGAAACTGTGCTGCTTGAATTTTCTTGGAAAGAGAAATGGGTGAAGTGTTATGCCATAAAATATACACACAAATTACCACCCCCCAAATCTTTCTAACTCAAGAACTCTTCAGGTACCTCTTGCTAGTTAATCAAAGTACGTCAAATTCATTATGAAGTGTAACCTGTAACTCTTTATCTCTTTACAATTAAAAATGTTCAGGTTGTAAATAAAAATTGAATTATCATTACTGTGTCTAATATATTTGTTAAAAATACCCTTTACTTGTAAATACACAGTGCCTATTATTATTTAATACCTGTCTCTAGACAGGCAAAGGATTCCAAAATATAAGAGAAATAAATAAGATGTATATTTGCTAAGCTAAGTAGCTTGCTATAAATCACCTCAAAGTGGTGATCAGATTTAATTTCAGGCTATGAAAATCCGTAAGAGAGAAGAGTGTGACCACACTGAGCCTTGATACCTATCTATAGGCCTAAGGTAGGAAAGCTTGTATTTCAAGAATAAAACCAGCATAACTACTTCTTCCAAAAAGTTAATCATAGTTTAGCAAGCTTCCTCAAAAAGCGTCTCGATGAAAAGCGAAATAAAAATATAAAAAGCTAGAAATTAAAATGCATGATTTTCTTTAGTAATGATATAAATTTTATAGTTTTCACTTACGTCTTGCCTGGTTAATGGAATCTGAAATTATCTTTTTCCTGGTTTTTAGGAAGGGGATGACAATCAGTGATTTTTTCAAAAGTGATAGCTGTTGTTTGACTAAACTACATTAGTAAAGGTATATATTTTGTATCATGTACACACACACACACACACACACATCCCTACATATATGGAATCCTGGAGCTTTTGTACCAGTTATTACTGGGAAGAAATCTCAAAATTATCATCATGATCCAATTATTTTTGTTGTACATTATTTTATTTTATTTTATTAATTTTTTAGATGGAGTCTCACTCTGTCCCCAGGCTATAGTGCAGTGGCACGATCTCTGCTCACTGCAACCTCTGCCTCCCGGGTTCAAGCAATTCTTCTGCCTTAGCTTCCTGAGTAGCTGGAACTATAGGCACATACCACCACACCCAGCTAAATTTTGTATTTTTAGTAGAGAGGGGTTTCACCATGTTGGCCAGGATGGTCTTGATCTCTGGACCTCATGATCTGCCAACCTTGGCCTCCCAAAGTGCTGGGATTACAGGCATAAGCCACTGTGCCTGGCCATAATTTGATTTTAAATCTTGTAAATTCAGTTTCTAAAATCTACGTTGCTGTTTTTTTCAAAGTAGCCATTTTCAAACTCCCCTTTACTTGGGTTATGAATTTAGTTCTTTATTTTTATCTTTGACTATTTCAAACATGTATTTAAGTTCCTCTTGCTGATTGTATTGTTAGCAGGAGCCTGTCACTTTCATGACAATAATATCATCTTGTGATTTGTAATTCCTATGAATCCAACCTTAGAAGACCTGCATGTTGAACACTTCAACATACACTCTCCCTGTGACAGTGTTTTGTGGCTGTCTCTACCGTGGTTTTATGAAGTTCACCGATTCAAGATCAGCTTTTAATTAGTATCAAGGCTACAGATTTTAGCATCGCATGAGTCATACAAATTCAATTTTTTGCTTATGCAAAACTCATGCTTTCACTGCTAAATTTTCACTGGAACTCTTTCCATTGTTCTAGGTAGAACACCACTGTGCTCTGGCACTGGTGGTTTTATTAACTTCCTGTTTTAAACCCAAGGGTGTCACAGATTGAACAATAAATTGTATGGTCCCTAACACTAACAAGAGCTATGGACTCAACTCTCTGTACTGTGTTGTTCCAACTTCACCTTCTAAAGAAGGAGTTCTGAAACATTAGCATGCATTTTATTAAAACCACATTGCTGGGCTCCACCACCAGAATTCTGATCCAGAAGATCTGGGTGGGGTTCAAGAGTTTTGAGCTCACAAATTCCCAGATAATGTTGATGCCTGCAGTCTGGGACTACACCTAGAAAGCAACTGACTTAAGCTGTGTGTGTGTGTGAGAGAGAGAGAGAGATTCAGATACACATTAAAGTCTTACTTCTTTTCAAATTTAACATTTCTTTGTCTACAGAGATCAGAGATCCCTCCTCCTACTTTGTAATCTCTGTCTACTTTTCCTCCTCCTTTTGATACTTCAGCTACTACATTTTTTTTTCTTTAAATATTTTCAATTCTAACTGGAGTCAAGAGTGGAGCAGAGAAATGAGTTCAACATAGACCTCATTTTACAGAGTACTGCTATGACTGGTTATTCAGGGTCTTCCTTTGTTTTATTCCCCTTACTTCCATTTCCTCTACAACATGATAACCTACAGATGTGTTGAACCTACAAACTCAAATTCCTGTTATCTTGAATTTCTGTAATGCACCTTATTTATGATATATTATTTTTAAAACTCTATTGGATTTATTTAGACGCAATTGTGTTTGACGCTTTCACCTCTACATTTACAACTGGAAATAGGTTAGCTTTTTTTAGCTTAATTTTGTCTTTGCTATTTTAATTAAACTTTGACCTGGCTTTAAATTCATATATTATTCTGACAAATGTATAATGACATATACCTCTCATTACGGTATCATACAGAATAGTTTCACTGCCCTAACTGTGTTTCATCTATTTCATCTATTGGCTGTGTTTCATCTATTCATCCCTCCCTCCCTCCATTGACTTTTGTCTGGAAATTCTAGTCCATATAATATTATGACCGTGTATACCTGTGTAAAGAAACTGCATGTTCTGCACATGTATCCCAGAACATAAAGTAAAATATAAAACAAATTTGTTAATATAAGTTAGATAGATATTAATTGAATTATTATTTCAACTTCTTTATAAATTTGGCATTTTTAAAAGATGAAAATTTGGAATTAAATATGTAAAAATGCAAGAAAAAATCATTGTAAACCAGGATATAATCAATTTTGTATCCTCAATAAAGTAGGATTTGAAGATGTATGGTGTGTGCCTATTGTGTTATTTGAATCTTCTACATATTTGTTTATGTAGCATTTGATCAATAAAATGTCTGGGATGAGTCTTTTAAAACCCTGAGCATTGGTTTGGCTTTATCCATAGTTCTGTTAATTACTGCTTGTTCTGCTAAATTATTTTTTCTGTATACATATTTGTAATTATTCAGTCAACGTGTTCCTCTTTATTGAGCCCTTACTTTGTGTCAGTCAATGCTTTAGGCACTAGACACACAGCAATGAACAAAACCTACACAGTGTCTACCACTGGGGAGATTACATTCTTGTAGGTGGTAGGGAGCAAGGTAGAAAATAAACAACTGAGCATAACATACAGAATGGGAGACACCAATAAGTGCTGTAAAAATTATAGCAGGTAGTAAAAAGAAAGTTACAGGGAGTGGGAATAAGATCTCTCTAAACAGTTCTGCTTTGACTAAAAATCTGAAAGAAATGAGATGGTAGGAGTCCATGTAGATATTTGAAGAAAGAGCATACTAGATCAATGGGCCAGCCTAGACAAGAGTCTTGAAGCAGCAGTTTCTTGCTTAATCTACATGAATAAACTCCTAATTATTATTTTCTATCAGTTATGAAAACTCATTATTCTTCACGATGTTATTTACTTTGAATTCTATTTTGTTTATACTGGAATTCTTGTCCATATTTGGCAGTTTCTAACTAGTTACCCAATATTTCTTTTCTTCCCCTTTCTTGTTAGCAGTTATCAGGACCAAGGGAAAATTTCCCCTTAGCCCTTTTAATGTTCACTAAAAAAATCAACTCAAAAAAGGCAGACTAATTGAAAATAAGCCATACAAAATTTTATTTAATGTGTACAAAGAGTCTTTAGAATAAAGACACAGAGAAACAGAGTAAACAGTCCATTTTTATTCTTAAGTTCAACAAAGTATGTACAGCCATGCGAGAATATAATTGTAATGATATATAGTTTCTGACAATAAGAAACAAATACACTTATTTTCCTAGACATCCTTGGAGCTAAAGGTACTTGGGTGAAACAGTCATAGACCCTGAGTCCTAAGCAGAAATTGTCCAGTGGTTTCAGGGGAAAGTATTATTTTCCTAATATAAATGACATCCTTTCATCTTCCTTCCTGTAACATGTATGTGGTTGAATGTGAAACAATATACCACCTTTCTAAGCACTCTTTTTCTTGAATGATGTGTCTCCCTTAACTGATTTTGCCTGAGTTTTAGAGTGTCAGTGGAAGAAAGAGTAAGAGATGCTTTGGTCCTGGTAATCAGCCTGTGCTTCTTTTTATACTCTCTTTCTCCAGCCAGTCTTGGCATGACTTTGATGTTACCCCTATTGACTATAGTTCTCAACTGCAGCTGTTGTTTTTCTACCCTAGTTGTGTGGGAGCACAAAATAAATGGAAAAACAATGAGCAGAAATAAAAAGTTCTCTCCAGACCTCCTGCCCATATTCCAAATTATGAAAGTTCACTCTATCTACCCTGAGCTAGTGTGTTGCTTTCCACACCAGGTCACATTTGCCCTTTTTTCTTCAGGAGTTTCTCACACTTACTGTAATTACTCAATTCCACATATTTTCATTTCCTTGCTGGCACCTTCCGTCTTAAGCTGGGAGAGAGACCCAGCACACCGGGTTGGTTTTTCATGTTGTTATGAGCAAAAAATCTCAGAAACTTATTTAAGCTTTTTATTTCCAGCTGCTGTTTTATTTTTCTTTGTGTTTGTAAGCAAAAATAAGTTTTACCACCTTGGTTCAGTCCACCTTTTGGTTGAAGGTGCATTTTGTAACTTTAGGTTTCTGAACTTAATTCTTATAAAATCCATTGTCTTCTATGTTTTTTGCCCTGTTTTTTAACAGGTGAGATTCAAAAATGGTTATTTTCTAAGGTTTGTACAAGAAGAAGTCGAGTAAGCCAGGTTTGAAGCTATGTTCCTCATATCTGACATTTCTGCAGGCACTAGATTAGTATAACGTGTTTTCCTTCTTTTACTCAAAACATTTCACAGAGTCAGCTTATACATAGGACTCACATTCTCAATGGCAAATAGAAAAAAAGATACACGGCTAGATAAGTGACAGCATTGGTCAAGAGAAATTTTAAAGGTGTGGAAGATAAAGTATAGGTTTTTCTACATGCAATCCACTTAAAAGTCACTTAATTGCCTTTAATTAAATTTTATCTTCTTGTGTAGACATAAAACTGAGTTAATCATCTGGCTCCTTCATGTCTGTGTTATCTAAAATGTCTGCTTCTCATCAGCTGCACCTGTGCTTGAAAAGTCTAGTTTGCAGAATAAGAATCTTGGACTGAATATACAACATTGTGTATATGTTTGTGTGTAGTTTATTCTCAGATTGTCAGCAGCTCTGACAGAGGGAAGTAATTCTTAATTTTACACTGAAGGCTGCTTAGAGCATAAGTTTATATTTTTAGATATATAAAATAAAGATTTCCAAGTTGAACAGAGAAAACACAGAGGATAATGATCCAAAGACTCAACTTGAGATTGAAATTGATGTGGTTAGTCTAAAGCACTTGTGGAGAAAGGTGTGATTAATTCTTACATTCTATAGGAGCATTTTCTTGTATGTGTAGGGGTCAGGCAGGAGTTCACAGTAGGACTAAGTTTAACGATCTTAGTGGTTTGACTAAAATATCTTGTAGGTACTACATCCTCCTATCATCTACAATACTGAAATTGTAAATGTGGGTTCCAAAAAATGCATTTTTGTCAATATACCAAAAGAAAAATGGGAGAATCTTCTCCTGAAAGTCACATAAATAAAAATGGAGAACAATTTGAACTGATATATTGTTGACCTTCACTGTACCTAAAATAATGCACTATGGAGTCAGAGACCTGGATTTGAATCTTCTTTGTCATCTATGAGCTGTGGGACCTTGGGCAGGTTACTAAAGTTATTAAAAATCAGTATTATCATGTGTAAAGTGAGAATGATTATAGCTTTCTCAGTAGCCAGTTGCAAGATTTCTTTGTGTTAATCAGAGTTCTCTAGAGAAAAAGAACCAACAGTACATATAGATACAGATGTATCTAATTATATAAATCTATCATCTGTCCATCTATCTGTCCACTGTCTGTTGTAAACTCTGAACATCTGAGACAGGTCTCAGTTAATTTAAAGAGTTTATTTTGTCAAGGTTGAGGACATGCACTCATGACACAGCCTCAGGAGATCCTGATGACATGTACCCAAGGTGGTCAGGGCACAGCTTGGTTTCGCACATTTTAGGAAGACATGAGACATCAATCAATATGTGTAAGCTGTATATTGGTTCAGTCTGGAAAGGTGGGAATGACTTGATGCAAAGGCAGGACAACTTGAAGTGGGGAGGGGGCTTCCAGGTCATAGTTAGGGAAGAAACAATTAGTTTTATTCTTTTGAGTTTCTGATTAGTCTTTCCAACTAAGGCAATCAGATACGCATTTATGTCAGTGATCAGAGGGGTGAATTTGAATAGACTAGAAGGCAGGATTGCCCAAAGCAGTTTCTAGCTTGACTTTTCCCTTTGGCTTAGTCATTTTGAGAACCCAAGATTTATTTTATTTTCCTTTCACAATTTCACCCCTTTACTTTTTAAAAATCTTTTGGAGAAAGCATTTTAGGAGAGAATGAGTCTCTGGTCTTGGGTTTTGTCTGATCTCTCATGGAACTTTATTTCATAGAAGGAATCTCAGATAAGACTTTTTGAAGCCAAGCCCAGCCATGGATTTGTAGTATCAAATATCTATGAGTTGGGTGAAGTCCTCTTCATGTGAGGTCCAAAGACAACCTTGGGGCTCCTAGGCCTGTCAGAAAGTGACATTCCTTTTTTTTTTTTTTTTGAGACAGAGTCTTGCTCTGTTGCCAAGCCTGGAGTGCAGTGGCACAATCTCAGCTCACTGCAGCCTCCATCTCCTGGGTTCCAGTGATTCTCCTGTCTCAGCCTCCTGGGTAGCTGAGATTACAGGTGCATATCACCAAACCTGGCAAATTTTTGTATTTTTAATAGAGACAGGGTTTCACCATGTTGGCCAGGCTGGTTGTGAACTCCTGACCTCAGGTGATCTGCCCACCTTGGCCTCCAAATTGCTGAGATTATAGGCTTGAGCCACTGAGCCTGGCCCAGAAAGTGACATTCTTTACTTACCACAGGTCAGTAACCCTGTAAAGGCACTGTGTAGACAAGGTCTGAGGCCAGTTTTCCTGAGGGGCCTTTATTGGCTCCATGAGTCAAGTTTGATTCCTTAAAAGAAAGCATACCATTTCAGTCAAGGCTTTGGTAAAATAACCAGTTTCTACAGTTGTTTTCTGTTATATATGGAAACAGATTCTTATTGCACTTATGCAAATAACTATATTTTGCTGTAAGTTAAGAATACTTACAAATAGTTTCCAAATTCTGGAGAAATCAGGTAGAGAGAAAGACATATGTTCTAAATTCTGTTCATAGGAGTATTCTAAATTGTAAAAAGCTGTCAATAGCTGAAAAGAAAAGTTTCCTTGAATCTGAGAAAAAAAAAAGGATCAGCAACATTAGTTCTGTCCATATAGTTAATTCTGATTCTGCTTGATATGAACATTTCAGTTATCTGTGAGTTCTAAAAGTTTTTTTTTTTTCTATTCTGATGTCACAGTCTCCAAAGTTATCAGAAACGTGTACTCAAGAGCACCTGTTAGAGTTTTATAGCTGATAATAAAACCACCTTCTAAAGAGGACCAAAACAAGACAACAATTGTCCACGGATGACAAAATATTTTAGGGAAATCACAGTCAAGGACACAATTGACAAATTTGTTTCCTCTGTGGCACACAATAATTTAACATAACAATTATAATTACTACTGACAATGTACACTAAGTGATATCAGAATTATAGGATTTTTTCATAATTTTGGAGCAAACACCAATAACATATTTTTACAAATACAACCCAAAGAAAATCAAACACTATTTCATATTTAACAATGTTGTCTATATGATTTTTATATTAAATAAGACAAATTATGTCATTTTTGGACTTTAGGGAAACCAATATCTTAAAGAATTAATTAGGTCAGGAGAAGATATAATTTATAATATGTGGTTTAAACCACAAGAGAGTCTGATGGGCTTCCCTTTGTGGGTAACCTGACCTTTCTCTCTGGCTGTCCTTAACAGATTTTCCTTCGTTTCAACTTTGGTGAATCTGGCAATTATGTGTCTTGGAGTTGCTCTTCTCGAGGAGTATCTTTGTGGCGTTCTCTGTATTTCCTGAATTTGAATGTTGGTCTGCCTTACTAGGTTGGGGAAGTTCTCCTGGATGATATCCTGAAGAGTGTTTTCCCACTTGGCTCCATTTTCCCCCTCACTTTCAGGCACCCCAATCAGACATAGATTTGGTCTTTTCACATAATCCTATACTTCTTGAAGGCTTTGTTTATTTCTTTTTCCTCTTTTTTCTTTAGACTTCTTTTCTCACTTCATTTCATTTATTTGAGCCTCAATCGCTGATACTCTTTCTTCCAGTTGATCTAGTTGGTTACTGAAGCTTGTGTATTTGTCACATATTTCTCGTGTCATGGTTTTTATCTCTGTCAGTTCGTTTATGGCCTTCTCTGCATTGATTATTCTAGTTATCCATTCTTCCATTCTTTTGTCAAGATTTTTAGTTTCTTTGCGCTGGGTACGTAATTCCTCCTAGCTCTGAGAAGTTTGATGGACTGAAGCCTCCTTCTCTCAACTCGTCAAAGTCATTCTCCGTCCAGCTTTGATACATTGCTGGTGATGAGCTGCGTTCCTTTGGAAGGGGAGATGCGCTCTTATTTTTTGAATTGCCAGCTTTTCTGCCCTGCTTTTTACCCATCTTTGTGGTTTTATCTTCCTTTGGTCTTTGATGATGGTGACGTAATGATGGGGTATTGGTGTGGGTGTCCTTCCTGCTTGTTAGTTTTCCCCCTAACAGTCAGGACCCTCAGCTGTAGGTCTGTTGGAGATTGCTTGAGGTCCACTCCAGACCCTGTTTGCCTGGGTATCAGCAGCAGAGGCTGCAGAAGATAGAATATTTCTGAACAGCGAATGTACCTGTTGGATTCTTGCTTTGGAAGCTTCCTCTCAGGGGTGTACCCCACTATGTGAGGTGTGGGGTGTCAGTCTGCACCTAGTGGGGGATGTCTCTCAGTTAGGCTACTCAGGGGTCAGGGACCCACTTGAGCAGGCAGTCTGTCCCTTCTCAGATCTCAACCTCTGTGTTGGGAGATCCACTGCTCTCTTCAAAGCTGTCAGACAGGGTCGTTTGCATCTGCAGTGGTTTCTGCTGCTTTGTGTTTAGCTCTGCCCTGTCCCCAGAAGTGGAGTCTACAGAGACAGGCAGGTTTCCTTGAGCTGCTGTGGGCTCCACTCAGTTCAAGCTTCCCAGTGGCTTTGTTTACCTGCTTAAGCCTCAGCAATGGCGGGTGCCCCTCCTCCAGCCTCCCTGCTGCCTTGCAGTTAGATCGCAGACTGCTGTGTTAGCAATGAGGGAGGCTCCGTGTGTGCAGGACCCTCCTGGCCAATTGTGGGATATAATTTCCTGATGTGCCTTTTGCTAAGACCCTTGGTAAAGTGCAGCATTGGGGTGGGAGTTACCCAATTTTCCAGGTGTTGTGTGTCTCAGTTCCCCTGGCTAGGAAAAGGGATTCCCTTCCCCCTTGTGCTTCCCAGGTGAGGCATGCCTCACCCTGCTTCAGCTCCCTCTGTTTGGGCTGCAGCAGCTGACCAGCATCAATTGTCCGGCACTCCCTAGTGGGATGAACCCAGTACCTCAGTTGAAAATGCAGAAATCGCCCGTCTTCTGTGTCGCTCCCGCTGGGAGCTGGAGACTGGAGCTGTTCCTATTTGGCCATCTTGCTCCGCCCTTGCAACTTTTTCTTATAATTGAAATAATACAAAGGCCGCAAATTTGTAGTAAACTTCATTTTAATTTCAAGTATAATATCTTGAGTACTTTTTTCAGGAAACCATTTTAATGATACTTAAATTTCCATGATAAGATGCTGCTAATATTTTTTCATGATTTCACTATTTCTGTACCATTATTTTATATTTAACTCTTTTCCTATTATAAATATCCATACTTTTAGTACTTTATGGGTAATTTTTATCCATATTGATGATTATTTCATTAAGATAGATTCCCATGAGTCTTTTTAAAACCTAAAATGGAACTCTTGAGTTAAAGAGTATGAACATCTCTGAAACTACTAATAGGCATTGCCAGATTGTCTTACAGAAAGTCTCACCCATTCATATCTTACCACTGTTGTACAGCTTATAAATTACATTGCCCTTGCCAGAATTTATCTATCTGTCTATCATCTATCTATCTATCTATCTATCTATCTATCTATCTATCTATCTACCTACCTACCTACCTACCTACCTATCTAAAGGATACTGAAACCTGAGAAATATTTTGTTTTTTATATTTAAATGTCTGATTTTAAGTAAGTTTGTTTTTCTGTAAGTAATTACAAGATATTTTTAATTTCCGCTTGTGTGTATGTAATTTGCCTTTGCTTGTTTACTGCTCATTATTTCTACTGGAGTTCTATTTTGTAAAAATATTATTTTATGAATTCTTTATGTTTTAATATCATTACTTATATATCACACACACTGCAAAATATTTGCTAATCTGTTGTTGAGTGTTTCTACTGTTTTGCATATTTTATTGTATTGTCTTAATCTGTTTTTAATTTAAATTTCCTTATATAGTCAACCTTGCCTTCTTTCTATAGCTAATAAAAATTTCCACATTTTATGATTAATATTTATTTGCTTCATAATCAATGACTTGGAATTTATTTGTTGCATGATGTGACATGAAAACAATCTGATTTTTTAACATACTTAAACATCATTTCAAAATTATTTATTGAAAAAGTTTTGATACATCACTTATTTTATTATATATGTAAACATGAAATACAGACGAGTTTGTCTCTATATTTCAGTTGTGGTCTTGCTAACTGCCTATCTATTGTTAAGCCAACAGCAGAACTAGTTTTAACCAGTACAGTGTTAAAACACAGGTCATATATCATAGAATTAGCTGTCCCATGTAACTCATTTTCCAATATCCTGGAGTTTAAAATTACCTGGAATTCTTCCAGATGAATTTTCACAGAGTTTTATTTTTCTAGCTAATTTTTTTTCACATGTCAATACGATTGAGATTGTTATTAAAATTACCTTAAATTTGGGAAAAAAATATAGAAATATTAGTGCTATCTTAAATTATTCAAGTTATTTTTATATTCTGCTGCAGTAAAGGATTGTGATTTTCATTTCCATAGCCCACTCATTTCCTCAGATGGCTATTTGCTGTCAGTTCATTTGGGAGTACCTGCTGCAGTATGGCTTTTTAAAAAAAAGGCATTATATATTCCCAATTATTGCTGAATATAATATCACATATTTTATTTTATTTTTAAATTTTATTTTATTTTACTAGAAAGGTATTGTTGTGAGATTCATCTAAACAGGTCTGAAGACATTCATAATGGATAGCGTCTGAGGCAAAATGCGATTTTCAGGTTGCCTGCACTTTCTTCCTCCTGTGGACTTAAAGGTAGAGGAAGCTTTCGGTTTTCAGTAATATTCTCCCTTCTTTAGAGGAACCAATATGAGCAAACCTTTTAGTTTATGCAAATCTAAAGGAAGCCCTGTATCTGGGATGGTGGTATGCTTTGGATGGAAAAATTAAGCGTTCTATTTAATCATGAAATAGATATTCATTCCAGGCACAGAGACATCTCCGTGAGATTATGAACTATACATATTTTTTTCTTTATTCTTTTTCTTTTTTGAAAAAGAGGAGATGGATTGGAGGGGGCTATTCTGCTGGAAGCTGAGTTCTTAGAATCTAGAGTCTAGAAAGGGAGACTTTTAAAAAGGAGACTACTGTTCAGGCTAGATCCAAGGAGAAGGGATACTCCCAGGAAGGAAATTAACCAACGGACTCTAGGAGGAGTAAGACCTGATTATCTGGTTTTAGAGTTTCATTTTACGCATTGTAATTCCTTTATGTTATCCTCAGCATTTGATAAAGTTTGTTAAACAATCAGCCTAGTTTTATCTCTAATTTGGGAAATTAAGAGAATAATTTGAGGCATAATGGAGCAGGAAGAATTGTGGCAGCTTGGGGAACTATTTATGAAAAGGTCAGAATTGTTAAGTGGAGATTCATAAGAAAGACAGTTTTACAGGATATATAAAGGCACTCATCCTGGGGAATGTTCAGGAGTATTTGAATGCTGGAGTGAGCTTTTGTCAACATAGATCATGGTTTCTCACACTATATCATCTATATATTAAGGAAAATGCTTATCCACACAGACCGACTACCACTTCCCATAGACATGCACCACCAATTCAGAAAGAAATATTACATTTACCATAGATCCAGTTTTTTTAAAGCTGCCTTGTACATCTAATAGTTCTCAATTGATTCTTTAGAAATTCTAGATATATAACTGTGATGTTAGACAATTATAATTTAGCACTTTGCTTTTTAAAAGGTTTCTTCTCATATCTGTTTCATTTATTCATGTGTTAGCCAGAACATTTAGAATCATATAAAATAACAACAGCAATTACAGACGTCTTCACTTTCTTCCTGGTTTTAATGAGTATAACTTTAGTGAATTACCATGTTTCATGTTGACTTTTGGCTTCAGGTACATATTTTATATAATTTTATGAAGATACTCCTACATTCCTGCTTTCTTAAATTAGTTAATAATATTAAAGGATTCCACTGCAGATTATAAAATGAACTTCAGGATCTCCTTAGGTGATATTTTCTAATTTTCTTATTAACACATATTAATAGATTTTTATATAATAAACTATCACTGAATTCCCAAAGTAAATCCTACTTAATGTTAGTGGATTGTAATTGTCAATATATTTTTGGTTTTTGTTTCAAGTAACAGAGACTCAATTACAAGATGCTATCAAGAAAAAAAGGGGTGGGGAGTGAATGCCACATAGTGAATTCTAAGGGTAGACACGCTTGTACCTCATAACTGAATTCAGGAGCTTAGATCCATACAGGCATTATAGCAATTTCTATTACTGGGTTATAATGCTGTATGAGTATTGACTTAATTATTTTGCAGTGTTCTTTCCTAAGAGGAGAAAGATGGTTGCTAACAATTCGAAGTCTACAAAGCTTTTTAAATCTTGCAATTCACAAAGAAAGAGTGTATCTCTTTTTTATTGTATTAAATATGAGAAAATATTATGTTTAACACTATTTGGGTGAAATATTTCACCTCTATTGAATCAACATATCCAAGAAAAATGCAATAGTCTGATAGAACATACTTGGTTATTTGTCCATTCTTGTGCCAAAACAGTAGGGGATGCTGACTGATAGCTTCAATGATAACATAAAAACAAAGATTTCTTAATAAAACAAAGCAAGATACTGTAACCAGAAGTAATGGTAATGAATAGAGTGCAGGTATAATTCAGTTCTTCTTGTGGGTGGCAAGATTCACATATATATATGTGTGTATATATATTATAATATATAAGTATATATTATAATACATATATATAGTAATGGTGATATTTTTGGTTCTCTGTAAACTCTGTATAAAGATTAACATAACTGAAGAAACATTTCTGTATCTTTTTTCATATTTTATTCATTTTCTATAACACATTATAGCATAATAATTATACTCTCAATAGTGAAAGAACCCACCTGAAGAATCCTCTTCTTTCGTGGTCTTCTGTAGATGTAATTCCTTCCAAGATTATTAGTCTCTTATTTTTGGAGTCTATTCTAGTTATTTCTATTTTCCAGAAAAGCATTCATTTGCATTTAAAAGTTCAATCACACACAAGGATTATAATGAAAAGTTTAAAAAGATAGTTTGAATTTACTCAGAATCAAGTGAGGTAGAAAAATTAAAAATGGAGAATTTAAAATAATTACAGTCTTTTTAAAATTTACTTTATCTGTGTTTCTTGTTCCTTCAAAGGATACTTCTAGAGATTATTAGTTAACTTTACTTTGAATCTTTGTTCTATTTATTTTCCATATTTTGGTTTATTATTAATTTTTTGAAGTTACACTTATTTTTTAACTTTATTGGCTAGATTGTGTCATTTGTTCTTTATGATTAATAAAGTATTTAATTTTAAGACATTAATTCATTTCTGAATTCATCTTTGGCTTAACTTTTTAAACATATTTGATTTTACCCTTTGACCTACTTTTGTAAATCTTCTGGAGTCAGGTTTTACATTTTAAAATTTGTTACTAATTTCTTATTCTATGTAACATAGTGTCAATACCACAGTGTCTGCTACTTGATCTGAGTCTGCAACATGCTAGCATTTTATATTCATTACTTTTTTATGACCTAATATAAATCCATGTTTCTTAAATGTTCAGTAGATTCTGAAAAGAAAGTAAAATTATTTCATTTGTTAATGAAGTGCTTTTACTATATATCCACTATTTTGTATTAAGTGTGTTTTCTCTATGCGGATCACCTTCTGTGTCATAGAGTGTGGGGTGTTTGCTGAAAATCTCCCAATGCACATATATTTCTTTACATTTTTCTTTTTTAAGGCAAAATCTTTTTTTAGATTTATGTGGCAACTACATTATTTGACACCAAAATATTACATTATTATAAGTTAGAGTTAATACAAATGTGCTTTCATCGTTTAAGATTATATCTCATATTAATTCTTTTAGGATGTTATGGATTGAATTGTGTTCCCCCAAAATGCATATGATGAAGTCCAACCCCCAGTACCTCAGAATGTTACTGTATCTGGGTATAAGATCATTGCTATGTAATTAGTTAATAAGATCATACTGGAATAGGGTGGCCCCAAATCCAATATGACTATTGTCTTTATAATGATGGAATATTTGGACACAGGCACCCATGCATGTGTCCCATGCATGCAGGCACCCAATGTGATTATTGTCTTTATAATGATGGAATATTTGGACACAGGCACCCTTTCCATGACATTTGGGAAAGGGACACAGGAGACTAGAGCCATCCACAAGCCAAGCAGTGTCTGAAGCTACCAGAAGCTAGGAGCAACGCCTAGAAGACACTCTTTCTTAATGCCTTCCAGTGGAATATAAGCCTGCTGATATTTTGATTTTGGACTTCTGGTCTCCAAAACAATAAATTTCTATTGTTCTAAACTACCTAGTTTGTGGTACTTTGCTATAGCAGCCCTAGAAAGCTAATACATAGAGTGATAGTTTTAGTGTTATTGAATTATTTCTCTTCCATTGTGTTTTTCACTTCTTCCATCAATTATATTGTAGATTCTCATTTGCAACCTTAGTATATGGTACAGACTTTAGTCTTTCTTTTTTTTTTTGAGACGGAGTCTTGCTCTGTCACCCAGGCTGGAGTGCAGTGGCCAGATCTCAGCTCACTGCAAGCTCCGCCTCCCGGGTTTACGCCGTTCTCCTGCCTCAGCCTCCCGAGTAGCTGGGACTACAGGCGCCCGCCACCTCGCCCGGCTAGTTTTTTTGTATTTTTTAGTAGAGACGGGGTTTCACCGTGTTAGCCGGGATCGTCTCTCTCGATCTCCTGGCCTCGTGATCCGCCCGTCTCGGCCTCCCAAAGTGCTGGGATTACAGGCTTGAGCCACCGCGCCCGGCCTAGTCTTTCTTTTAAAAGTATCACGTAACTGGAGTTTTCCTCTGCTATAAGCTAAAGAAATTTAAAGCATTAAGCTTACTCTTTTCAAATTAGATGTTTGTGTATAAACCTAGTATCTTTATGCTGTGATGCTGTTTCTTATTTTTGTCTCATTGTCTAATGTACAGTTTACATGTTTCTTTTCAATGGATTTGATATGTATATAAAATGTTTCTCTTAAGCTTATAAAATATGTATTTCCACAAAACTTCTCTAATTATGAAAAGTAAAAGCAAAGAATAAGTTCGATCTTTTGTGTTTATCAGAAGAAATTGTTTACATTGTTAGGATTTCCTAATATATATTCCTAATAACATATCCTTTCTTCCTAGCATGTGTTGACATATTCAAAAAATTTAGCCTGAAATTATTATTATACTCATACTGTTTTACTTCAGTTATATTTTATTTTTAAATTGCTTTTCTATTTGCCTTCAACTTTATGACTACCAATTGTATCAATTATTCCTAACTTATTATAAAATATGTATTCTTACAAACGTTGCCTAATCTTTCTATAATAAGAATTTGTCCTATTTATATTATAAATTTTGACTCTTCTCTCATTAGACTAGTAATCTCTAAATAATATTTTAAGGAAATATGTTTTTTGAGCTCTTGCATAATTCAGAATGTAATTATGTTAGAATTGTACAAAAACAATACTTTTACTAAGTCTTGACTATGGTTATGATGGTTCCCCATTAATTTCTCTTTCAAAAGTAAATGACTTTATATTACTAGGTTAGTGGAAAAGTTATTGCGATCTTTGCCGTTAAAATAATAATCAAATATAAAAGTAGGAATAATAGAATCTGCCAACCTAATCATAGAATCGTGACTTAATGAGAAGGAAATAGACATCTTAGATGACTCACTTTTCTTGTAAATATTAATTGAGTTCTGACTGTGTGCTAGGCGGAAAGTACAGCAGTTGAAAAGAAAAAGCAGAAGTGACGTTTGATAATAAGTAATGGAGAAAAAAAACAACATGAGATAGGATAGCTGTGGAAGAGGTTGTGATTTTAAATAGGCAGGCCAGGAAAGGTATCAATAAGGAGATGCCCTTTGAATGAAGACCTTAAAAGAGCAAGGCAGTAACTAATGTGGAAATCTGAGGGAGGGCATATCTGGTAGTTGGCAATATACCTATTTGAGAACAGCAAAGAGCCAATGTGGCCGGAACAGAGGAAGGTAGGGTGATAGTCTTGTGAAATAGGCCAGAAAGTTTAAGGAGTGGCAGAATTCATAAGGCCTTGGTGGGACTTTGGATGTTAATCTCCAGGAGATGAAGGAATATTAGTCGATTTTACAGCAAGAAATAACATGATAGGTGTTAGTTTCATATTTACTGTTTGGAGACTAGGCCACAGTGGGGGCAAGTACAGAATTTAGAAGATCAGTTAGTATGCTACTAAAGTAATCTGGTCATATTATTAAGAATATTTAATGCTATTTAAATATTAATATCTAAAGCTACATCAGAGTAGTAGCTTTGGAGAAGGAGGGTGAAAGGAAGTTAACTAAGTGATTGGATATGGGGTGTGATAAAAAGAGAAAGACCAAGACCAACGATGAAGCTAAAGTTTTTAGCTAGAACAGCTGGAAGATACAGTGGCATTCATTAAAATGGGGGAATCTAGAAAGAAAAAATTATGGGGAAGAGGGTATGTCATTAGTATAGTTCTTGATATGTTAAATTTTTAGATACTTAGGAAGCATCCAAGTGGATGTATGGATTATTCATTTGAACTTCATTCTGAAGTTCAAAAGAGATAAAGTTTGACATCACCAAGGGCATGAATGTAAATTCAGAACAGAAGAATTTTGGAGGCTGAGATTTGAGGCACTCCAAATATAACATAAGTAGAAAGGATGAGGAAGATCAACAAGGATATTAGAGATAAGAGGCAGGTGTACAAGAAGAAAACCTGGAAGGATTGCTCTCCGGGAAACTAAATGACAAACATGATTAAAGGTGATGAAAGTATAAAATGTTGTTTCTAAGTCAAATAAGATAAGTATTGAGAATTAAGATTGAATTTAGCAAAGTAGAAGTCACTTTTGACAATGATAGTAGAAATTTTGTGCATACATAGGAGAAAGTGATTTATTAAAGAAGTTTCATGTTAGAAATTTAAGAGATAAATTGGAGATAGCCAATATAAGCAAGTTCTACAAGGGGATTTATCATACATGCTAACAGAACTAGAAGAGTAAATGGACAGTAATGTAGATTCAAGATAGATTTATTTTATTTGAAATATTGGAAAATCAGCAATATGATCATATACTGATGGAAATGAGGTTTAGACGAAAATAAGCAATGATGCTGGACATAAAGAGGAAAATTGCTTAGACAATGTCTTTAGTGGTCAGCAGATATGAGAGCAAGGGCCCAAGTGGATTGTTCTTAGATAGGAGCATAGATATTTCATCCAAAGGAAAAGGGAGGGATAAAGAGTATATGGGCACAGCTGCAAGTAGGTAGGGATTATGGGTTTTTTGTTTTTTGTTTTTTCAATAAATAAGAAAGGAGATCTTTAATTAAGGTGAAGACAGAGGTGGTGTTGTCTAGGGGAGTGTGACCATAAATGGACTAGGGCAGCAGCCCTAAAACTGAGGTCCAATGATCCCAGCAAGGAGAATTCTAAGACTTTTTCAGGGTTTCAGGGGCCTTCTCTTTTGTAACTACATATTGGTGTGTGGTGGGATAATTTTCTCATACTCTGACCAAAACAACAATGCAGAAGCATATGCAAGAATCCAAAACTGTCTTTTTTTTTTTTTTTTTTTTTTTTTTTGAGACGGAGTGTCACTCTGTTACCCAGGCTGGAGTGCAGTGGCTGATCTCCGCTCACTGCAAGCTCCGCCTCCTGGGTTCACGCCATTCTCTTGCCTCAGCCTCCTGAGAAGCTGGGACTACAGGCATCCACCACCATGCCCGGCTAATGTTTTCTTTTCTTTTCTTTTTTTTTTTTTTTTGTATGTTTTTAGTAGAGACGAGGTTTCATCGTGTTCGCCAGGATGGTCTCATCTCCTGACCTCGTGATGCGCCCACCACAGCCTCCCAAAGTGCTGGGATTACAGGCGTGAGCCACCATGCCTGGCCCAAAACTGTTCTTAATTCAAAGAAGCATTAAAAATAAATTTGTGCAAAATAAAAACAATGTCACTCTGTTACTAAATTTTTGTTTTACAAAATATAGTTATTTATCATGAAATATATTATTCAAATACATTACTCAGTAATTTATATTTATCATGAAATATATTTTTCATGAAATATATTATTCAATATATTTACTACTATTACTTTAAAATGAATTTATTCATAAATAGTTTAAACTTTTCCTCATTTCAGAGATGAGAATATGCCACCCCTAAATATGCTTCTTTATCATGAAGACTATTTTGAGCTGATTATTTTTAGAAACTGTGGACACAAGGGAAGCTTAGGAAAGAGAGTAGAATTTACCCTTTTACAAGGGAAATTTCAGTCTAAATGAGATCTCTGTACCAGAAAGAGAAGGATGAATCTATATCACTAGGGATTTATTATTTGAGAAGGCACCAACTTAAACCTACATAACAAATCTTATCATTGGTTTTCTTGGACTTCCTCTAAAAGTGGCCTTCCCCACAAATTTCTTATTTGTTTCACTAGATGATGATACTAAAGTTGAATTCAAAGCCGTCTCTTTGAGATTTACTAATTTCTCAGGGTATTTCCCATGTGTACATGAGAGACAAACTTCTGTATGATTTTCTCCTGTTAATCCTTTGTTATAGGGAGTTCTGACCAAGAATTAAGAAAGAGTAGACAGAATTGGTTTTCCTCCCTTATTCCCATTTTTATTCTCTAACATGACAAATTTCATTGATATGACCCACTTTTTATAAAAAAGCTCTTGGTATTTTCAATAATTTTAAAGAGAGTTTAAGATATTTTGTGATAAAAAAATGTTTAAAAACTAGTAGACTTAGAAAGTGAACTTGGGTTGTTCAAAGATTTTTGCTAGTTTTTTACAGCCTTTATTGTTGTTCTGATTTAACTTGTTGTATGCTTACTTTCTCCATAATGTTTTTCTAGTAAAGCCTCTATAATTGCAGTTAGTATAACTGCCTCTCACATACTTGCCCACTTATTCTTTGGACAATGAAATTGTTTCCTCTGAGTCTTATTTGGAATGCCTCAACTGACTTGTTTCTCAATATCAAAAATCATGGCTCTTTCATTAATTTATAAGGGAAATAAAGAGGAAATGCCTATAACAGTCAGATATTATATTACCTACTTGGTATGGGCTATAATGTATTACTTCTACAATATTTGGAATACAGTAGGCATTTTCCTTTGTGAGTTTATCGTCTTTCTTCTTTTGACTTAGAATATTTTTCTTTTTTCTCATACATAGACAGTATAGGGCAGTGTATCTTGAAATAGCCTTTCATGATATTTTTTCATAATTTATTACCTTTATACACTACCTTTATTGTTAGAATATTTATTTGCATATTTTAACTCTTCACATGAAAACTTAGGAATATGATTTCAGTATTTCCCATTGAATTGCAGTTTCAGGCTGACTCGGGAGCAACAAGAACGTCCCCAACCAGACAGGTATTCACCTGGGGGGGGGATAAAAAAAGTCTAACTCCCAACATTGCAAAGCCTGTGAGACTTCTAGGTTATTATTGACTTTAATTATCACTCCCATAAGCTGCAATATTCTTTACTTCTGGTGCAGCAGCACTCCACAGAGTGTGAAATCCTTCCCTGCTTTTGAAAATACCCAAGAAATGAACTGAATCACTTCCAATCTACTGTGACAACTGAACACCCACTGATAAGTATAAGCAAGGGGAAAATTTATCATCACCAATAGAAAATAGGCTTTTTTGAAAGTGGGATTTGAGACATCTAGCCGGCTGCTTACTACCAGCAGTGATCAGCAAAACCAAATCCTCTTTCATTTTAAACTCACAGGCATTTTATTTTCCCTGATTGGTACTCAAGTCAATAAAAACGCACAGTCTTTTTTATGTTCCTACTTTATTTATTGCTATAAAATTTAAACACTAAAATATCAAGATAAATAGTTCTTGGGGTTATAACCATTAATTTCCAGTCCTACTTCTCTCCACAATGTCTGTTTTTTTTTTTTTTTTTTTTTTTTTTTTTTTACCATCAGACGCTTCAAGTACAAATCAGACCTGAGGATTTTGAATAGGCTCCATTTAGTCTCTCTTCTGGAGGCCCAACCCACACAATCCCAATTCTTTGCCTCTTACAGTAAGGCTTATATAAACATGCAGCAAAGAAACGTATGCTATTCAGACTGAAATCAGTTCACAGTGATTCACTTCTCCATATTACCTCAGGTTTCAGCGGGTGCCCATACTAAGAACACAGTGAATTCCCTACTAGCTCCATCCTCTGATTTTCAGACCTAGCGGGGGGAAAAACAATAAAAGAAAAACTGTAGAAGGGAGGGAAGTGACTATATGCAAGAGTTTTTATATATTTACTGGATCTCCTCATTCTTTTAGTTATCTAAATAAAATGACAAAATTTTATTATAAACTAAAAGGAAGAAAAATGTAAGAGTTTTTAAGTATAGTAAATTCATTTTCAAAATGAGTTATATATAAACCTCTTCTACTTTTTAAAACCATAATTCTATTTAGCCTAATAATTGTCAGTGACATAAGACACTAGATTTTCTCATTTATATTAATTTGTTATGGAAACTTCAGAAATCTTTCCCTTACATGTTGCTTTCATTTCTAAGTCCAAGAGGTATGACTCACTTATTACTATATTAAAAATTCTGCAATTGTCTGCAGTATAGCAAGTACCCAGTGATACGGCAAAAATGTATGAACACAAGACTGCCATTTACTGATGTTCAGTGTTACATTTCTTGTGTGTGCCTTCGATTTTTAAATATTGTAGTTCTTGAAATTGCAGGTATGAAAAACACAAGGTAAATCAAATCAGAGAAAAACGATACCTGTGAAATCAGTTACTTTGGGTTTGGCTGTCTTGCTGCTACTGATGTTGGAAATGGAAAAACCTGTAGTGGTTTTGTAAATGGTAGAGGAGTCTCGATTTTTGGAAAGAGGAAATTGTAGAGCTTTATTCTTTCCAAAAAAGATAGATAGATGATAGATAGATAGATGGATAGATAATAGATAGATGATTGATAGATAGATAATAGATTGGGAGATGATTGATAGCGAGATAATAGATTGGGAGATGATTGATAGATAGATAATAGATATAAGATAGATAGATGGATAGATAGATAGATTCCCTCTTCTGAAGTTTGTTTGTGACCTTCACCATAGGGAATACCAGAAATCAGAATACTTATAACAAACCTTACACATTTTAATTACATGGTTATTCATAAAGATCATAATTTTAATAATCATAATTTTTATGTCCCATACAATTCTCTATTTCATGTTCCCATCTCTATAATTTTAGAAACTATTGTTCTAACATAGTGTTCAGTTGAGTACAGCACTGCATGTGAATACAGAGAGTGTATGCATTTCTGGGGGAAAATGGAAGCATGAGGAAAAGAGAAAAAAAACATAGTTAAATGACACCAAAGGGAACAATTTTGCTCAAAATAAGGACACCAAGTGAGTGTATAGAGTATTTTCATAATTTAAACTGAACTTCTATTTCTTAAAATGGTAATTTGATCATATATTAGGTCAAGATTTGCAATTCAATATCACAAACACTTCAGAATCAGTAATCCTTTTACCAGCATTCTGAGATGTGTGCAAACAATGGTAGATACTGTTGCATACCATGTAAAACAAAACATGCAAATGTTCTCTGTGTTATGGCACTTTTAGGTAACTTGGAGACTTGACATTTGTGCTATTATTTTCAGAGCCAGAGCCAATTTCCTTCAAACCATATTTTTTTAGCTGGAAAGTATTAGCCAGGAGTAGTCAAAATGACAAGGCACTAAGAATATGAACAGAATGAATACCCGGCAAAGAAGTTTAAAGGAATATGACTGCAATAAAAACTGGTAAAAACTGCCCAGTGATTTAGATGGTGAACTATCTTTAAGTTTTAAATACTTTGAGAGAGTGTGTGTGAATTGCTATTCCAATTCTGTGGCATTTTTTGAAAGAAAAAGGAAGATGACTAGATTGCATTTGCTCTTAATATACCTTCAAATTTGGTCTGGGTGAAATAAAAATGACATGAAAATGTCACCTGAGCCTCAGAAGATTTAGGGTATGCTACTTCGAGATTTAGTTGATGGCAGGTATCAGTAGCCTAAGCAGTTCATTCCACTCTCTGATTTCATCTTCAAGGATAATTTTTTAGACATGAGTTACAGGAAGAAGAATTAAGAACCCTTCTTCTCCCAATCACCATGCTCTTAAATACCTGTTTAAATAGAAATGCTTAAAGTAGGATCTTTGGCAGAAGAAATTTTTAGGGAATCAGTTCAAAAGTACAACTCAAATCCAAATCCAAAATGCATGATTTTCTATAGTTCATGTATTCAGTAGACATTATGCTGTCATTATTGTTTGCTTCAGTAAAACAACTGGCACATTCAAATAAAGACACTGTTTTGATATTGTAACCATATTTGCAGGTATAACAAGAAAAACTCTCTACTTATGATTACTTATTTACAGCAAAGAAGATAATTAGAAAATGCTAACAACACTGCATGGGATGTTTGACAAAAAAATGTTATTACTTACATGTCTGATAATTTTGGGGTCCCTCAAGAGCAAATAGAAACTTAAGATTAAGAAAATAATGAGTATTGAAGGAGAGTAGTCCATGGATATAAATATTATGCTCACATCCTGTCACCTAGGTTTGTGTGGACATGGAAAGTAGATAGAAGAAAATACAGTCATGTTTCAAAATAGCATCTGTAGAGCACAAATTTAAAGATTCCAAGCTGTTATAAGTATTATGTGGAGCTGACATTGAAAAATTGCAGTTTTTTGACGTTTGGGGTAAGGAAAAAAAAAAACATTGAAACTGGAACAAGTGATAATGAGCTTATTTTCATGTTTGTTGGCCTCATGAATGTCTCCTTTTGAGAAGAGTCTGTTCATATCCTTCGCCCACTTTTTGATAGGTTTGTTGTTTTTGTTTTTTTATTGTAAACTTGTTTAAATTCCTCTAGATTCTGGATATTAGCCCTTTGTCAGATGGATAGATTGCAAAATTTTTTTCCCATTCTGTAAGTTGCCTGTTCACTCTGACGATAGTTTCTTTTGCTGTGCAGAAGCTCTTTAGTTTAATTAGATCCCATTTGTCAATTTGGGCTTTTGTTGCCATTGCTTTTGGTGTTTTAGTCATGAAGATTTGCCCATGCCTATGTCCTGAAAGGTATTGCCTAGGTTTTCTTCTAGGGTTTGTATTGTTTTAGGTCTTATATTTAAATCTTTAATCCACCTTGAGTTAATTTTTGTATAACATGTAAGGAAGGGGTCCAGTTTCAGTTTTCTTCATATAGCTAGCCAGTTTTTCCAACACCACTTATTAAATATGGAAGGCTTTCCTCATTGCTTGTTTTTGTCAGGTTTGTCAGAGGGTTGCAGATGTGTGGTGTTAAAGCTCATCATCACTGGTCATTAGAGAAATGCAAATCCAAACCACAATGAGATACCGTCTAACGCCAGTTAGACTAGCAACCATTAAAAGTCAGGAAACAGGCCGGGCGCGGTGGCTCAAGCCTGTAATCCCAGCACTTTGGGAGGCTGAGGTGGGTGGATCACGAGATCAGGAGATCGAGACCATCCTGGCTAACACGGTGAAACCTCATCTCTACTAAAAAATACAAAAAAATTAGCCGGGCGTGGTGGCAGGCGCCTGTAGTCCCAGCTACTCGGGAGGCTGAGGCAGGAGAATGGCGTGAACCTGGGAGGTAGAGCTTGCAGTGAGCAGAGATCGCGCCACTGCACTCCAGCCTGGGCAGCAGCAGAGCGAGACTCCGCCTCAAAAAAAAAAAAAAAAAAAAAAAAGTCAGGAAACAACAGATGCTGGAGAGGATGTGGAGAAATAGGAATTCTTTTACACTGTGGTGGGAGTGTAAAATAATTCAACCACTGTGGAAGACAGTGCGGTGATTCTTTAAGTATCTAGAGCCAGAAATGCCATTTGACCCAGCAATTTCATTACTGGGTATACACCCAAAGGGTTATAAATCATTTTACTATAAAGACACATGCACACGCATGTTTATTGCTTCATTATTCATAATAACAAAGACTTAGAACCAACCCAAATGCCCATCAATGATAGACTGGATAAAGAAAATGTGGCACATATACACCATGGAATACTATGCAGCCATGAAAAAGGATGAGTTCGTGTCCTTTGCAGGGACATGGATGAAGCTAAAACCCATCATTCTCAGCAAAGTAACACAGGAACAGAAAACCAAACACCACATGTTCTCACTCGTAAGTGGGAGTTGAGCAATGAGCACACATGGACACAGGGAGGGGAACATCATACACTGCAGCCTGTGGGAGGGTGGGTGCTAGGGGAGGGATAGCATTAGGAGAAATACCTAATGTAGCTGATGGGTTGATGGGTGCAGCAAACCACCATGGCACGTGTATACCTATGTATACATGCACATTCTGCACATGTATCCCAGAACTTAAAGTATAATTAAAAAAAAAAGAAGAAACTAGAACATGTTAGATTTCTAATCACTCTATTTCTAGCGACTAGACACCTTTCTCTCTCTGTGAAGGTCTGCATGAATGACTTATTTCATGAACCCCGTGCAGAACCCCATTGTCTAGAACTGTATTTCCTTAAGCTCCCATGGTCCTCTATTTGTACCTCTTCCATAAAACTCTTATAATCGACATAGTGCTGAAGCTATTTACACCTGCCTATGAGTTCCCGGAGAGCAGAGATCATATCTTGACATTATTTTTATCACAAATATCCCCAGTATAGTGTTTGCACACATATCAAATTATCAATAATTTGTCAGTAAGTTAATATCTTTCCTATTGTTCTTTTTATATGAAAGTGAGTATATTTGGAAAACAAAATTTATTCCATACCTCAATAAATAAATGTCTTCTAACAATATTTAAAAATGAAAATAAGACTTAATTAACTAAGGAGATAACTGTTTCAGCTCTGAAAATTAAGCATTAAAAATTAAAATAAGAAATATTTAATTTTTTGAAGAAATTTTGAAAGTATATTTTAATATATTTTCTGCTCATCTTTTCTGCTATTATTATTTTAAAGGTGCAGATATTAATTTTACCTTTTACATAGTCACATAACATACACATTTCCCATGTCATTAGAGAGCCTTCATAACTATTTAGATATCCTTCATAACTATTCTAATAGTGACAATATAATCTACCAAAGTACCAAAATTAATTTAATAGTTTTGTTTCTTTTTGATCTTGAGTTTTATTTTTCCAATAGTAGATATTTATGAAAAGCATTTCAGTAAATATTGTATTAAAAGTGAGAAATGTTATTTTATTTCTCAAATTATTATAAATAATACTCATTATTTGTATAAGTAACAGTTGGTGGGGTAACACTGAGGGCCTAAAAAGACAGAGAAATCATGATCAATACAGCAGAGTAGTTGTATATATTTTTATCTGGATGTTTGCACTTTTGGAATTTTACCTGTAATCAAACGGGTATGGAATAATGTCCAGAAAAGAAACACGCCTTCAGCTAACATGGTAGCTGTGTATGCAATAAAGCTAAAAAATCTACCTGCATACCTCTTTCACACTTCAGTATTTGAAGTGAGGTAGCAAGCTGGAAAACAATTCGTCAATGATAAGACAATTCCCAGTTAAAAGTCATGTTATGTTCTCCCTTATAAGTGGGAGCTAAATGATGAGAACACATGGACACATTGACGAGAACAATACACACTGAGGCTTATCAGAGGGTGAAGGCTGGGAGGTGGGAGAGATGACCAGGCAAAATAACTAATGGGTAGTAGGCTTCAAACCTGGGTGATGAAACAATCTGTACAACAAACCCCCATGATACAAGTTTATCTATGTAACAAACCTGCACCTGTACCCCTGAACTTAAAATAGGTTAAAAAGAGAGTACTAACAAAAAAATCATGTTAAAAAATTATTCATTTATTTAACACGTTTTTAGTAGGAAACGATAGTATATTTCATTGTGGAATACAGTCAAATTTCCAGAGATCAAATCACACTTCTTCCACTGAATAGCTGGAATTTCTTCCCAAATTAATGGGATTTGGGGCAAGTTATTTAACTGCTCTGAACCTATTATTTCAATTCCAAAACGTGGAATAATAAATGTACCTATCTCATAGGATTGTTGTATATGTAAAATATGCAAATAATTTGTACAACTTGTGTTTTGTGTACAATAATGTACATAAACATATACATATATGTAAGTATTTTATATGTAATATAAAATTTAGAAAGACAGTGTTTCAAAGTGTGGATTGTGGAGTTAGACTAGATAGGTTTGAATTTAGCCCTGTGACTTAGCTGAATGGCTTTGGACATGTTATTTAACTCTTCTGTGACTTTATCTGTAAATTAGATAATAATACCGATGATTCATGTGTTGTTATACAGATTAAATAAGTTAATCTTTTTAGTGTCTCGATTGTCCATTACATAAAAAGCTTTATATCTGTTTGTTACGTTAATTTAATGTCTGCTATTACTACGTAACTAACAGCAGAATGCTGTTGTAAGGAAGATAGAGGAAATACACTGAAATGAATCTGTATATCAGCAAATCCCCTTTTTCAGGAACCCCAAAATCTTCATAACTAGAAAAATGGTAACAGTATATGTAATACATAAGCATTGCTTTTTCTTTTTTTTAATCTGTGACTTGAAATGTTGCCATAGCTAAAGATTACATACTTTAATCATGTAAGAAAATTACCCCAACATTTTAGAACAGAAACTACAAGGTAAATTCTGAAAGGTCAAATGTAATTACTAAGTTGAATTTGGACAGCAATTTTGGGGAAAGCAAGGTATCACCATCACTATGAGAGGTAGAAAAGGAAAACTCCTAATTCAGTGGTAGAAATGGAACTTAAACAAAATTACTAAATAGGAAAGCCAGGAAATAAAAGACACACATGACAAGTAAGGTACAAAGGAGGAAAATGTACAAAGTGAACCCTAAAACTTGAATACAAAGTAGTTTTTCTTAGAAAACTTAAAAAATCATAAAACATGCTATTACAAAAACTAGTTGAGGGTGTATCCTTTTTTTTTTTTTTTTAACCACTACAGACATTTCTCAGGCTTAATGAATTCATAAACATGAAAAAGTTTATACTTTACTGCATGCAAACAGTTTTCTGTTAATTTAGCCCAGAATTTTTCTACCGTGGCACTACTGACATTTTGGGCTGAATAATTTTTTGTCACAGAGAGCTATCCTGTGCATTACAGCAGGGGGTCCTCAACCGCTGGCCAAGGTTAGGAAGCAGACCACACAGAAGGAAGCGAGTGGCATGGTGAGCCAGTGAAGCTTTATCTGTATTTCTGCGAGTTTGCTCACCACGACTCGCATTACTGCTGGAGCTCTGCTTCCTATCACATAAGCGGTGGCATTAGATTCTCATAGGAGTGGGAACCCTGTTGTGAACCACACCTGCAAGGGATCTAGGTTGAACGCTTCTTTTGAGAACCTAATGTCTGATGATAAGTCACTATCTACCATCACCACCAGATAGACTGCCTAATTGCAGGAAAACAAGCTCAGGATTCCTACTGATTCCACATTATGGTAAGTTGTATAATTATTTCCTTAAAATTGTATAATGTAATAGTAATAGAAAGAAAGTGCACAATAAATGCCATCTGAATCTCAGGATCATCTGAATGATCCTGAGACCATCCTCCCATCCCTAGTCCATGGAAAAGTTGTTTTTCATGAAATGGGTCCCTGGTGCCAAAAAGGTTGGGGACCACTGCATTATAGGATGTTTAACAGCATCCCTGGTCTCTATCCTCAAAATGCTAGTAGAGCCTCCCCATTCATGACAAACAAAAATGTATCTTGACATTGCGAAATGTCCTCAGGAGAGTAGACAGATGACCCCTGATTGAGAACCACTGCTTTAGGCAAAATAAAGTGAAAAAATCTCAGCTTTGAATGACAGCCAAGCAATTATACAGTTCAGCTCTCCAAGTAACATTAATTTTCTCCTTTATACCTTCAACTAGTGTTCATATAGTTCCCTCTTTGAATTCTATCTGGCTGCAAGCTCACTTTCTCACAATCAAATTATATGCTACACATTATGTAGTAGTTCTTTTTTACATTTACATCTCTGGAGATGAATTTATTGTAGCTACTTCTACTTTCTTTCTGCTAAATATTTTTATTACCAGGAAAGGAGGGATATCAATTATCCTTTTCCCTAACCAATGATGGTATATTGCAGCTTTGAGCCACTCTAACATTATATCAGTAGAAGATGCTTATAAACAAATACTCCATATTTAGTGTCAATGGAGAAAAACACAGCCAAAAGTATGATTGACCTTTCATCTCCCTTGTTTCAGACTCTGTATGGAACCTGAAACCACATGACCTTCTTTAGAAGACTTTTCAAACTGTTCAGTTACATCAAATCAGATGACAAGAAAATATTCACATCATTTCCATTTGCTCTACTACTATATTCTATGTGCCATGTTTTTTCAGAGTCCTTGAAACAAAAGGGGTATATAAATTCCAGAGACCACTCATGATTTCATAATAACTCAAAATCCTCATTTATACTATTCCTCAGATAAGATAGTCCATACATTTAATAGCAGGAATGTCAGAGGCATGGATCAACCAAAACAGATTTCTGCCCAATATGATTGAAAGCCTGCCACAAATGACCAGTAGAGACAATTTGCCCAAACCATCAAATAGTAGTGAACTCTCACACATGATTTTTAAAACTAATTTCAGGAGTCCACATTAAATCCTGTATTTGAATCTACTATTCTATTCTGTTCAGGTTATTCTGGATTCTGACCATGACCCAATATGAACGTTGTAAAATACACCTCTTTAATGGCCCTAGCTTATTTCAATTTGTTTCGAATGAGGAACACAAAAGAAACACAAATGAAGTGAAGGAGTTTTTGTTAGTTAATATCAGATCATCACCTCCAATCAGAAATAAATATATAATCCTTGTTCTTCTAACTCCAAATAGGAATAAAAACTGGTATGTGTTCTTATTCACAGTTTTCCTAAAACCTACTCTCATGCTACTCTCAGCAATGTTGATTCTATTCCTATTTTTACTATTCTTAATATAAGAGTCTTTGCCAGTCAGAGTTGTTCATGCTTATCACATTTATTCCTTATTTTTTTTTATCCTAAGTCAGTTTATAGTGTCATAAAATTTGAACAAATTGTATACCAGGCTTTTTCACACAATTGATCAACATATTTTTTATAGACAAATTACCACACCGTCTGCTTGAACAGCATAAATAATGAATTAACAATTAAATACAGAAATTTATATGCTAAGTATTTTATTTTGTAATCCATAATCCTTTAAAACATTTATCTCCTTCACAGGAAAAAGTGAAGGAATTTGATATGGCTACCATAAGACAAACTGAAAAAAAATTAGTAACATAAATAGAAAACCAGATTCTGGAGATGAAATTTAAAAGATAGAATACAAACTTGCTAATGTGAAAGCTTCTAAGACCACAAAAAATATTTTAGAACTAAATTACATTTCTTTGTATTTCCAGTGCCGTTTCATATCTACATCTGGAAATGATAAATAAATATTTTTTATATAACAAATGAGCAAAATCGTTTTCATACAAGTAATGTTCATAATATACCCAGTTTTCATTCTAAAATTTTGTACATTTTTATATTTTAGGAAACAAATCCTTAGGAAAGTATTTAGAGAATATATTTCAGAGAAAATAAATTTTAATAGAATAAATTCTTATTTATGAAGTATTGATTTAGTTAAAAATATATTAATTGATGTCATTAGTATCTGACAGTGATATCTAAAATTATTAATTCTAATATCTTTATTAAAACAATAGAATCTTATAATTAAATTAACAGTATTTTTTGATATAGAAGATCCAGAGGATTGTTCTTCAAACACTGATTAAGCAATAACAGTAATCTAACAGTGTATTTTGTGAGTTCAGAGAAATCAAATAGAGCCCTCTTTATTATCTTACTGTGAGCAAGTTTCCATTCTTCCTTTCAAGTTTAAGCTTCCTCTATTTATGTATAACAACCTCTCTAGTTTTGTTCTTTGGAAAGCACAGAATAAATTCTTATCTATTTGCCAAATCTAGTCTAGGTTTATAAACCAAGGGGAGGATGCATTTTCAAGCTATATATAATATGTAATTTATGTATGTATTCATTATATATACAATATTTTATATATATATCACACTACCACACTCTCTGGAAATGCTGATACAGCAGACCTGGGTTTAGAATTCTGGGATGCGTATCTGTAAAAGACACCTTGATTATACTGATCACCAACCTACACTAGAAACCACCAGTCCATCTATCAACTTTATACCTTAATTGTGAAAATAGCACATCATTCAGGTGAAGTATGATTTGTACTAAAATTAGAAAACAGAAAAGAAAACTGAGTTCATTCTAAGTATATATAGACCACTTTAAGAAGAGTAGTTAAGACAGAGACTTCAGATGTGAAGATACTTTAAGAAATATACATTCTTTTTTGTGGTAAGCCTGGTGATGAGATCTTGTTTCTGCAGAATGAGAAAGAATGAAGTGTAATTTTTGATAAAACCAACTCAACTCAAGATATGTTGTGAGATGAAACACTTTTCTCCAACAGATGGATTTTGATGACCTTATTAGAAACTCTGCGGGAAAGACCTTTTGATGACTAAAACTATAGCTGGTTTCTGATTTCTTAGTCAATAAATAAATCGTTATGAAGTCGATAGTGAAAATTCAGTGGCCTCCTGGAATTCCACCTTTTTGGAATCTTGCCTGAGCCACTTCACACTAGATTTTCCACAAATACATTTTGTGAACAGTTCACATGTACACCACTGGGGAAATATGAAAGAGTATTTCTTATAACAAGAATGAAAGCTTAATTAATGTGATTTCTTCTTTCTTCTCTGACACCAATTAACTTTAACAAAATTAGAAAAATTACCTCATTATGCTTATGTTATTTGTTTTTGTTTAAAATAAAATAATTTAAAAAGATACATTGATTTATTAAGCACATTTTTAAAAGTTATTTTATATGAGGCATTCTGATAGGTACAAATTGTATATAAGTCAAAAATAGGGATCCTAGAGTAGTAGAAATCAAAAATCATATTTACCAATATTTATAATGCAGCATAAGATGTATTATGTGAAATAGAGAAATGCAAAAAATTACTGTATGATTTCTAAGGGAAAAGATAATTTTTGCTTAGAGGCACCAGGGAAGTTTTTCTTCTTTTCTTCTGCTATCACTGGAAGAATGAATAGGATTATCACATGCAAAGTTAAGTGATGGTGGTGCTTTATGGAGGGGGAACTATATTAGTCAGGTTTATCCAGAACAATAGGATATATTCTTTTATTTGTGGTAAGTCTGGTGATGCAAATTTATTCTCTATCCCTAACCTACTCTTATTTCTGTCACTGCAGCATCATATTCCTGTGTGTGTGTGTGTGTGTGTGTGTATGTGTAAACAAACTTAGACTCTTATTATAAGGAATTGGCTCACATAATTCTGAAAGCTGAATAGCACCAAGAGATGCAGTCAGCAAGCTGGAGACCCATGAGAGCTAATGGTGTAGGTTCAGAGTCCAGAGTCCTGAGATGCATGAGAACTGATGGTTAAACTTCCAGTCCAAGGACAAGAAGAGGCCAATGTCCCAGCTCGACAGTCAAGCAGGCAAAGTTCCCTCTGACTCAGCTTTTTATTTTCATTTATTACTTTCATTTTAGGTTCAGGGGACCATGTGCAGGTTTGTTATGTCAGTAAATTGTGTGTCACAGGGGTTTGGTGTACAGATTATTTTGTTACCCCGGTAATAAGCACAGTACACGATAGGTAATTTTTTGATTCTCACCCTCCTACCACCCTCCACCTTCGGCTAGGCCCTAGTGTTTGTTTTTTCCTTTTTTGCATTTATATATTCGCAAAGTTTAGCTCCCACTTAAATAAATGAGAACATTCAGTATTTGGTTTTCTGTCCTTGCATTAGTTCATTTAGAATAATGGGCTCCATCTCCATCCATGTTGCTGTAAAGGACATAACCTCACTTGTTTATGGATGTGTAGTGTTTCATGGTATGTATGTATTTTTCTTTCTTTCTTTCTTTCTTTCTTTCTTTCTTTCTTTCTTTCTTTCTTTCTTTCTTTCTTTCTTTCTTTCTTTCTTTTCTTTCTTTCTTTCTTTCTCTCTTTCTCTTTCTTTCTTTCTTTTTCTTTCCTTTCTTTCTCTTTCTCTCTCTCTTTCTCTTTCTTTTTCTTTCCTTTCTTTCTTTCTTTTCTTTCTTTCTTTCTTTTTCTTTCTCTCTCTCTGTTTCTTTCTTTCTTTCTTTCTTTCCTTTCTTCTTTATTCTTTCTTTTTTGTTTCTCTCTCTCTCTCTCTCTCTCTTTCGTTCTATTTTTTCTTTCTTTTTTTTTTTTTTTTTTTTTTTTTTCAGACAGGGTCTGGCTCTGTCACCCAGGTTAGAGCGCAGTGGTACAATCTCAACTCACTGCTACCTCTGCCTCCTGAGTTCAAGCCATCCTCCCACCTCAGCCTCCCAAGTAGCTGTGACTACAGGCATGCAACATCACGCCCAACTAATTTTGGATTTTTTTGTGGATATGGGGTTTTGCCATGTTGCCCAGGATGGTCTCAAACTCGTGAGCTCAAGCGATCCACCTGCTTCAGCCTCCCAAAATGCTGGGATGACATGTCTAAGGCACCACGCCCATCCGTGCACTACGTTGCATTTATCCAGTCTCCTACTGATAGGAATTTAGATTGATTCCATGTGTTTGCTATTGTGAATAGTACAATAATGAACATACACGTTCATATGTGTTTATGGTAGAATGATTTATATTCCTTTTGGTATATACCCAGTAATGGTGTTGCTTGGTCAAATGGTAGTTCTGTTTCAAATTCTTTGAGAAATCACCAAACTGCTTTCCATAATGGTATACAGGCTTTTTTGTCTATTTGGGTCTTCAATTGATTGGTTGAAGAAACATGTTAGGAAACATAATCTGCTTTCCTCAGCCCACTGATTCAATTTTTAATCTCATCCAGAAACACCCTCACAGACATACTCAGAATATTATTTGGTCACTCCTTGGCCCAGTCAAGTTGACACATAAATTAACCATCACAGGTACTTGCTGAGCAAGGGAGATACAACAGGATAATGTTCTCTTAGGGATACGTTGTTTGGATAAGGTTTGAGAGAGACTACAAACATCCTCAGAGACCTAGTATATTCAGGGATTCACTCATACACGGCAACATTATTATCTGATGTTAAAAGAGAGTTCAAAATTTTCCGGCAGAAATAAATATAGGTTTAAAAGCATTGAGATAATGATAGTTAATGTGAGTGTCGTTATGTTAATAAAGACTTAAAAATGGCTTAAATATTTTAAAAATACCTCAGTGGTTTTTAGGTTTGCTTGCTTGTTTAGCAGCTTATTTTATTTACACATACAATTTTATCGAGAAACCCCATGTATCAAGTAAATAAAAGTATAGCTGCTCTGTTTGAAAGGGGGAGGAGAACATGAAGCCCAGAGCTCCATACAAAGAGTCTCCCACTGGATTTCAGAGGCTCCGCTGAGAAACTTTGGTTTATTCGGAGCTCAATTGAAAATGATGTGCACAGTGACTGGAAATATTATGATGCCATAGAAAGAAATGGAATTTGTAAGAGGAGTCAGTTGGGCATAGAGGTTAATGAATTTGGTGCCCACACTGAGATGACAAATAAACATTCAGGTAAATATGTCCAAGAGGAGACATGTACAGATACACACACTCACAAATGGTTAATTCTCTAAACAAGAGTTACATTGATAATCATTGAATTATGATTATTTTCTAGTAAAGCTTTTTAAGTTTTAGGTGCTTTTCTGATGATCCACTGATCTAGAGTATAGCCAACTCTGGATTAGAGCTCAGGGAGAGGTTAAGGCAAAGGATATCTGTTGAAATAATTGCTGACATTGAAATAAGAGATAATATTGGTGGAGAAAATGCAAAAGAAAAGGCAAATGGATAAGGACCAAGTATCGAGGAATACAGCAATTCAAAGTGTGAGAAGCAGCAAAGAACCCTACAGAGTAACAGGGAGAGAATAAGGAATGAAGCAGGTGAATGTGGAATCGAAGATGTCTTAACAACAACTTACAATGGTTGTAAAAAACAAGGAATGGCATTTTGCTTATTGGCTGGTTTCATGTTTGTAATTTTTTGATAAAATCATTTTCATAATTGATAATGTTCTGTAAAATAAGATTTGCATCTACAAACACAAAACAGCCTTTTAAAAAATATATATGTTAAGAAACATACTTCTACTAGATTAATTCATGAATTAATTGTAATATTCCATTGTATTAGAAATTAACTTAAGGGAACTAGAGTATACACCAAAGCAAAGAGAAGAAAACTTGAAAGCAAACCAAGAAAAAGATGATTATCATCTTGGGTTTTATCCGATTTATTATAGAGAGAAACTTTTTCCCCCTATTATTCTGTAGGAGAGTCAAAAGTGTTATATGATATGTCAAGGGAAAGTTAGACTTCTTAATGATATTATTACTTGGAAAAATTATATCAACTATCTAACAAAATTATACTTAAACTATTTTTCAGTTGATGCCATAACCAAGTACTGTGGAGATATCAAAAGAATGAGTACAAAGAAAACATACAGAACTGGAAGGTTAGGTTAAGGCTGTTCACTGGGACTGAATGATCCCTAAAAGTCTCTAGTAGTTCTATGATTAGGTGATTCTAATTATTCCTAAATAAATGTTTTTATATTGGTAACTTGAATATTTTCTTTTTATACATACACATGTGCATGTGTGTTTTCCCCTACACATACACATACCCTCACAAATGATTAATGCTCTGAATAACCATTGAATTATGATTATTGATGATAATCACTGGATTATGATTCAATTATGATTATTTTCTAGTGAAGCTTTCTAAGTTTTAGGTGCTTTTCTGATAATCCACTGATCTAGAGTATTGCCAGCTTTGCAAATTATAAGGATATTGGATAATTTATCTGCATTAACTAAATAGTGTTAAACTGTTGCTATTAACTCTTTCTTTACCTGATTATAAAACACCATGTCACCGGATTTATGGGGGTGGGATTGGGATGAATGTCTCATATGGCATTCCTAATATTTAAGTTGGTAATTTAAAAAATACACTGAAATATTTCTATTGTCAGGAGTCAAAATGTTTCTTTGCACATCAATTCCTCTGTTATATATTTCTCCAACAGTTGAAAATCATGACCTAAGGCAAAATATAAATTTTATGCCTCTCCTAATAGGTGTCATGTTTATAGAATTAGGCTGAGTGTTGTATATTACTGTGTTATCCTCAGTGAATACTTAAACTGCTTTTGCTTACTACAGTCTACTCATAGTTCTGCTATCAGAACTATATGTTTTGCATTTAATTCTCTTTCCAAAATAAATTAATACATAACAGAAAATATGCAGCACTTTTAGAGAAGAATAAAATTATCAAAAGAACTATCATATCAAAAGAATTATATTAAAAGACTCATATATGAAATAGATAAATATTCCATATTATAAATGATCTATCAATAACTTATTTTAATGTGAAAACATGAAGATGTAAGAGGCAACTAATATTATTGACCTAAATTAGTTCTAGAGTACACTGATCAGTTAGAGTATTTAAAACCTATTTCTGAATAAAAGTGTTTTTACTTGAAACCAATTTTCTTTTCTGCCATGGCAACAATACACACCCTGCCTCCCCAAGGCCCAGAGTCTCCTCCATCTTACTGGAGCTCCACTAAACTCACCAAGTGTGCAAATACTTTCATCCTGCCAGCTTCACTCTGGAACTTTGCTTTCTTGACTACTATAGGTAATTATGTTTGTGATCTGTGGAATTTTACAGAATGACAGTCAATGTTGGAATTGTAGTTAATTGTCATAACACAAGTAAATCAAAGGATAAATATGATTACAGTCATGCATTGCTTAACTATAGGGATATCTTCTGAGAAATGCATCCTTAGAGGATTTTGTCATTGAGCAAGCATCATACAGTGTATTTATGCGAACCTAGATGGTAGAGCCTACTACATACCTAATCCACATGGTATAGAATGTTACTCCTAGGGTAAGAAGCTATCTAGCATGTTACTGTACTGAATACTGTAGGCAATTGTAACACAAGGGTAAGTATTTGTGTATCTAAACATTTCTAAACATAGACAAGGTACAGTATTATAATCTTATGGGATCACTGTCATATATGTAGTCCATCATTAACTGAAATGCCATCATGCAGTGCCTGACTGTATATGCCTAAATGACACTAATGGAGGTTAAACATGGACAAGATAATTAAGGATCAAGGGAAAGTGAAAAAGATCTTTTGATAAGGTTATCCCACCCCAATGATATGTGGCCTTCCACAGACATTGAGTCATTTCACATCCCATGCTTTGCATATACTTCATCTTTTAATTCCGTTTCCTATCTCTCCTAGTTAGCCTTCAAGTATATCATAGTTTAAATCACACTTTCTGAAAAAAAAAATTCTTGATTCTGCCCAACTACCTTCCACCAAAGTAGCACTGACCCACAACCTCTTTTTGATCCTCTTTTTTAATATACACAAGACTGTGTCATAATTACCAATTTATCTCTTATTCTATACACCATCTGTTAAGAATAGGGCAAATGTCTTTATATAGAAAAAAAGCTAACCAAGTTCTTGGAATATAGAAGGGGCTCAGGAAATGCTCAGTGAATAATTCAAATTTAACATAACTAGTTAATCTATTTGTTGGTTTTCAGTATCTCATCTGGATACGATGTAGTTGTCTTAGTCAATGTCTGAGGTACCTCCACTCAAAAATGCAGACCAACTACATGAAATTCTGACATCAATGCCTTCTTTAACACTACTGACTCCCTTCATTGAAAATTTTACCATTTTTTTCTCAGAAACCAATCTTTTTATCTTAGACCTCCAAAAGGGAGGCTCCTTCTTCCTGCCCTTTCATATTGAATCCTATTAATAAGAAAGAAAAAAAAAACTTAGTTTACAGTTGCTTCTTACTGTCTTTATCTATAATCCTCTCCTTAACATTAACACATGTTCATTTGCTTTCAACTACTCATTCTTTCTACATTAATTCAAAGTTTACATCTCTAGTCCTCAATGCCAATTGTCAGGAAGTAATTATGTTTGCAAAGAGGCAGTTTTTGAATTCTGGCCCCTTTCCTACTCTGTAAATCATAATATTGTTTAATGTCTACCTCGGCCGGGCGCGGTGGCTCAAGGGCCGGGCGCGGTGGCTCAAGCCTGTAATCCCAGCACTTTGGGAGGCCGAGACGGGCGGATCACGAGGTCAGGAGATCGAGACCATCCTGGCTAACACGGTGAAACCCCGTCTCTACTAAAAATACAAAAAAAAAAAAAAAAACTAGCCGGGCGAGGTGGCGGGCGCCTGTAGTCCCAGCTACTCCGGAGGCTGAGGCAGGAGAATGGCGTAAACCCGGGAGGCGGAGCTTGCAGTGAGCTGAGATCCGGCCACTGCACTCCAGCCCGGGCTACAGAGCAAGACTCCGTCTCAAAAAAATAAAAATAAAAAAAAAAAAGTCTACCTCAGGGTTGTTGTGAGAATCAATTGAGCTCACACACATAAAGCGCTTACAAAAAGAGGTCAAGAAATACATATGAATCGGTCTTAAAATCCATTGTAGCTGTGGATAGACTCCGTAGTTGTGAATAAACTTTAGTTCATTTATAATTGTGGGAAATGAGTTTGGATGGAATTTTAGACAATCATTTAACATTTCTGAAAGTTTCTTAAAAGGACTATCAGATTAATGGTTCAGTCTATGTAATCCAACTAAAGAAAAAAGTCTACAGGTTGATTTGTCTATTTTAGGTTCACCTAAAACCCATTTTAGAAAGGAATCAATGTTCTTTGTGACACGTTCTCAAGGAACCCAATCTATGTGTTAGTATACTTTCTAAAACTGGTAATAATTTGGGTAGATGGAATTTCAGTTTAATCATCTGGATGTAGTGGAGATAGTCTTTAGTGTTCTTTTAAAGTTTTGATGATTAATAGTTTGTAAAAATGAAATAAGGTCTAAAATCTAAAGCAGAATTTCTTTATTTCACTTACAATTCACTTTTGAATATTTTTATCCTTGCAAATAAGAAGAGTAGAAAAAAAAAAGCCACCTTTAAAGACTTCCAAGTCTTTTAAAGTTGCATCCTCTCTTTTTATTAGACATTTGAAGTTGTTTCGTGAGGAATTGTAGCAAATAAATTTCAACATATTATTTCTGAAATGGCAAGAGACCTTATAACTTAATCCATTATGCCAGAACAGGCTAAACTTCCCCAAAATCTGAACATGAAAAACTATGTTTTGTCAAACACAAAATACAATAAAAACATCCCACAGAGTTGAGCACTAGGGAATAATGCCTATACGGTTCAGGTTTTCATTTTCATTTCTAAAATCATTCTACCTCCCTTCCTTACAACTATAGTACTTTTTTCTCTGCTGTCAAATATAGAGGCAGATACAGTATAGCCTTAATGTTCTGATACTTTTATAATAAAATATTTTATATTAGACATTTTTCCCACAACATCATTAAATTTGCTGCAGAATTGCTATGGGCTTAATACAAAGTTCGAAAGCAAAAGGAAAACATATTGCTCCATATACTGTTCCATCAACTGTCAACCATGAGCAAGAAAGCTAATGGCAAAATGCCCTTTTCTTCTAGAACTGAACTTTGTTCACTCAGAAAACACACACCGGCCCTCTCAATACTTTAAACTTTTCATGTATTTATTAGATTGCTTGTTTTAATTATATTCTGGGTTATGAAAATCTCAGTAGAATAAGAGAAGGCTCACATTTTACAGCCAGTGTTCAAAAGAGCAATAGCTAACGAAGATGTTAATAGACATGATTTTAAAACAAAATAAACAAACAAAAAAGGTTTCATGTTCCAAAAAGCTTGGACAACTCTGGGTACAGGAAAGTTTATTTACTACAAAATATGCAGAGCCTTTAATATGCTAATTTATATTGTGAATCTCCAAGGTATAGAAAGCAGCGTTTGTCAAAGAAAGATTACAGAAATGATTTTCTTTCTAGCTAGTTTCTATTTATTTATTAATTAATCAAATACTTATTTATTTTGTGTTTACTATGCTTTGTATATTCTCCAGCTTACATTCCTGTATGGAAAAGACAGAAACGGGTATATAAATTTGTTAAAAGTTAAGGGCAGGGTGATATCATGTGGGGAAGGGAACATCATAGCCACAGAGGATCTCAAAGGGGATGTGTACCTAACCTAGGCATACAAAGAGTTGAGAAAGAAAACTCTAACCGGAGGAGGCAGAAGTGAGAAAAAGTTAAGCATTATCATTGTTGCATAAAGAGAATGGAGGCTAGTATGACTACAGCAGAACTGCACAGAGGGAGCAGTAAGACATGAGATTGGAGAAGGAGGCAGGCAGGTCATATAAGATACTTTATGGCATCTGGTTTAGATTTCATTATAAACACAACACAAAACAAATTAGTAGCAATGGTAATAGAAAAGAACAAAACCAATGTAAGCTCTATGCAGGCAGGTAAGTATAACTAGCCATAGAGCCGAAAATAGTGCTTGGCTTATAATTTTGTTGAATTAAGACCCAGAAGGTGATGATTCTTAGCTAGAAAATGTAAATTTAGCAGAAAACAAAAACAGGAATATCTAATTTGGCAATGGTTTCTATTTCATGAATAATAATTCATATACAGTGTTAAAATTTTCAAAAGTGATATAGAAAATGGTTTTAGTGAGAGCTCATTCAGCATATATTTGTATAATTTATAAATGACTTTAGTCCTGTATTTATAAAATTACTAAGGGGGTATAGGGCTTTCTTACATTTTACAGATAGGTTTCTCAGTCTTTTATTGGTGAATTACATATTATAGTGCCTTTTATGTATTTGGAGAGTCTCAAAATTGTTAGAATATTTACCTTATAGATGACAAGGGTCTACTCAGTTTGCAAATTGATGATCTATAAACAAATGAGAGATTATTGAGAGTATAAACTTCCTCTAAAACATAATTTTTTAGGAAAAATGTATTTTATTTTAGGGGAAATTTTTCCAATTACCTTAAAATATTATAACATCCTTTATATTAACTACATAGTCTACTCTAAAATATTTTTATAAATATGCATGTTTATAAGGTAATTTTATGCAGCCAATTTACTATGTAAATATATAATATAAAGAGGTAGAGAAAATATCTAATTGCATAGTAATATCCTCACATATTTGGTGTAAACATCTTTAGCTAAAATTACAATATAATCACATGTACATAAATGTTTAGCTAACTAGCAATTATAGCATAATTATTACCACGTTCAGGATGAAAGTAATATATGAAAAGATATTTTCAGTAGTTTCAGAGTCATGAATCTGTTTTTCATATTAATAACAGGTAATTACAAACACAATTTTAACCCCTAACTTCATATACTTAATGCTTATTCCAAAAACATTCTGATTTTTTGGTCATTAAGAAATATAGGTTTAGAGAAAAAATTATGTTTTGAGAGAGAAAATTAATATATATATATATTCTGTGCAGAGTAGAGTTGAATAAAAAATAATTTTGGTGGATAAATAGCATCTCAATTGTGCTGATTCTAACCATCATTTGCTTTTGTTTTTAATTTTCAGACTTAAAAATATATTATCCATATTTCTGCACTATTAGACTTCAATATTTTAATGTTAGCATTAGTCCTGGTTCAAAATGTGATAATGAGTATAAATTGTGATTATATTTCTAATAACCTGTTTCTTTTGAAAAACTGAAGGAAACCATAAGATTGCTAAATTCGCTAAATTCGGAAGGACAATTACAGAATCAAGATCTTGGATCATTATAAAAATAAGCATGAGATAAATGACATAAAGTTTTAATCCCAAAATGTTTGAGTTCTATTCAGCTATCTTTAGGGTTTCACTTGGAAGGAAGCACCAGATAAGACTTTTACCTCCCAATGCTGTCAAGTATTTTTTAAAATTAGTCAGGTCATTTGAAGACAGGAGACTCCTGACACTACCTCAGAACATTTTTGGGGCTCAGAAACCAATACCCCAAGATACAGTGATTTGAAATGCTGAACTGAGGGAGAAGTCTCAAGGTCTCTCTGACTCTCTGCCTGCTCTTGTCTCTCAATCTTCTCTCCCAACGCACAAAATGAATTTGGTCTCTGAAGGGCCCTTATGTGTGTAAAGTTCAGACCCTCCACAGACAAAACAATTACCTCTAGTTAACACAATTACCCCTTCCCTGAGTTTCATTGACTGAACTCACACCTCAGGAAGGAGGCTTCCATCTGACAACACACCTGGACAGACTTTTGTCACAAACCACTCTTTGCTCTGTGGGCCCAGTAGATATTTTTCTAGGCCATTGTAAGTTTTTCAGACCTATGAAATGCCCCTAAAAATCAGTTACTATGCCCATAATATTATCCACATCTCTCCATCTTCCTGTCCCATAAAAAGAAGGGTCTACAAACATCTGAACCTTACTGTGTGGTGAAGTAATCATTTTGTGATTCTCCCCTATGCACGTTAATAAATTTTGTATGCCCTTCCTTCTATTAATCTGCCTTTGTCAGTTGATTTTTGGTAAACTTTAAGAGGGTGAAGGGAAAGTTTTCCCTTGACCCCTACAACATAGATGATATAAAGTCTTGGTAATAGGAATAATAATCCCTACTCCCAAAGGTTGTTGTGAAGATTAAATGAAAATAAAATGTATTATGCCTATTAATGAGCTTTACATATTTCGGATGCTCAATTTTTTGTGTGTGTTTTTAATTAATAAAATGACTGGCTAATAAGATCTACTTTTCATGACTCCTTCAGGGTTCTTCAGTGATGTTTCCTGTGGAATCATTCCTGGGACTAGAGAAACTCCAGTCGAATTGATAGCATCTACTTTCTAGTAAATAGAACTATATTATATAATCTCTCTCTCTCTTCCACCCCTGCCCCTCCTTTCTCTGTCTCTTTGCTAGGGATCATGAAAACACCAGTCAGTAACTGCCTTCTTCTGGGACCAGGGACTAATAGATAACTAATATCATTATGTTGATTGCTGGTTTGCCTTCACTACTTTGCATGCACCTGTCCCTCAAGGTAGTCTGAGCTCAAACTGCAGTGAGGCTGAGAACCACTTCTGTGCACCCAAAGAAAAACTCCAGGGGAAAGCACATTCATCTGTAGAGAAACTCCAAAGGTTAAAAATTTCTGAGGTACTTGGGGGTGGCTCTGTGTAATTTTGTACAATTAATTGCTTAGGGATCATGAGATAGAAATGATGAAATATTTTACTACATGTTCTTAAAGATTAAATATTTAAAATCTACTTGTCTATTTTAAACAAATGAACAAATCCTAGAGGAAATACATTTGGGAAGAAGTACAATGAAGAGTGAGTGGATAAAAGTTTTATTTAAAAAAAATGAATTCTTCATTACAGAACTTACAATTTAAGTACTTAATGATGGAGGGAAAAATGAAACAGTGCCCTGAGGTCTCTTCCAGTTCAATCATTCTATTTTGGGAATTCATTCTGAACAAGGTAAACATTATCAGTAGGCTGAATAAAACCATATGATGAGAAAATGAGGTTTGAAATAAATCATCTGCTGGACATGAAAATACAGAATAATAATGACCTCATGCTGAATATTATTTCTTTTGTGAAGGCTGATTTCTGGTAAAAGACGAATATATCTGAGACAGGGGAGTCCAACAAAAGCATTTAGAAATTATAACTCCTTTTTAAGCATACAGTAGGAAATGGAAAGAAGGAAATCACTTTGGGAAACTTATTTCAAAATGGTAATATTTAAAGAATAAATAAAATCATTTTTCTGCCAAAGCATATGATACAAAATGCCTTGCCATAAACTATTGAAGTTATACATGAATCCCAACTGAGTAAATAAACAAAAACAATACGAATTGCCATGACTGATATTTTCCCAAAGTTTAGAAATGGAAAAATAATTATTTTGCCTGTCAGTAAATTTATGCATAAGGAATTATTAACAATTTCTTAACAGCATTTTAGGAAAATAACTTTTCAAAAAATTAAACAACTATGTATTTTACATTGGCAAAGATTACAGGTAAAATATTAGGCACATTAATTTCAAACATTAATTAATTTCATAATTAATTTCTAGTAGATGTTGCCTTTCTGATGAACATACACTTTAGGTTGTATAGATGACAGGCTTCCATTTCCATACAAGTCTATGCATTCATTCCTGTTTATTAATGTAAAGCAGAATATGGATTGGGATTTGTTTTGGACTCCTGACCTATCTCTGTCTGCATCTTAATTTCTCCCTAGGAAAATTCAATCACAATCTTCTACTTGAGGAAGATATTAAAAATAATTAACAATTAATATGACACAAGCCAATATGTTTAGAACAAAGGTCATCTGTAGTTACCCAGTGTGGCCAGACAGAAACTAACAGAACAGCAGCCTTCCTTCTACTAAAATTTAAATATAAATCACTACCAGAATTATTGAACTTCCTCTTAGGTATCACAGTGTAGTTTTTCAGGGTGCCAACTCACACCAAACATGTACAAAATGTAACTCATATTTAATCCACAAAATTGTATGCTCTTATTCCTGTGATCATTATTTAGGAAAGAAAGCTATAATTCACCCTGGTTAAAAAATTAAACCATTGCACAGGCCAGAAGCCAAATAATCATTCTTAATATATCAAGAAAAGCAAATAGCGAGGAGAATTTGTAGAATTTTGCAGGAGGTAGATTGCTGATGCTTTGTAAACCATCTTAGAGGGTTTTGAACTTTATCCAAAGCATAATGGATAGCTCTGTGATTTTATCATTACACTGTAAGATATGCTCAGGTCTAACTTTGCACCCAGATTTTTTGTTAACATTATTCAGTGTTATGGATTTCTAAGTTATTTTAGTATCCAAACATGCTATTTTCAAACTATTTTTCTGCAGTTATGATAATTTGCATTTTATATAATGAATCCTATTTTATCCTATTTTGCACATATTTCTAACTTCCTTATGAACATTTTGATTACACGTTTTTCATGGACTTTAAAATAGCTTTATTTTATCAACAGCTAAAAATTTTGTTAACCCTTCATCTACTTCTTCTCTTAGTTTTAGCATTATTAAATGGCACAGGGCATACTATTTATCTTTCAAGTCATTTCCCTCAGTGTATGAGTTCTCATATACTTATTGTTTTCATGCAAGTCTTACAGCACATTAGATTCACAGACAATCATACTTGTATGTGCAATTCAATTTTATCAGATACATATGAAATGCTTTAGGAATTTTTTCTTATATATAACTCATAATATATTTACATTTTATATCAATATCTCGTGATTAATATTTCCTTATAAGATAATGCTTTCAATGAATTTTTTAAAATCTTACCTTTCTTTTCTAAAATGTAAAAGCAAGCAATATTATCATCTATTTTAAAAATTCATTTAGAAAAAAATGCAATAAATAATGAAGATGCCTTCATTTTCAGTCAAGATTTTGATTGAGGATTTTCAGCAATAATTTCCAGCTTAATTATTTTCTGAAGACAGGCATATTTAAAACAACTATCAGATGAAGAAGGTATCATTCCACCAGTCATTTTTAAATTTATTCATGTAAAGAGTCTTTTTTACTGCCAAATAAATTACTCATGATGAATAAAAAATTGAACCAGACTAGAACTCAGTCTTCCAAAAGCTAACATACTTGGTTTCACATAAAAGATATTAGGTGATCAAACTGATGAAATTTTTGTTTGTTCAATTAATAAATTTGAAAAATTTCCTCTGCTAAGAAAAGTAAATGACGTTTTGAGGACTATTCACCATAGCAGAGACATGGAATCAACCTAAATTCCCATGAGTGACAGAGTGGATAAAGAAAATGCAGCACATATGCACCATGGAATACTATGCAGTCATAAAAAATAATGAGAGGGGGCGGAGCAAGATGGCCGAATAGGAACAGCTCCAGTCTCCAACTCCCAGCGCGAGCGACACAGAAGACCGGTGATTTCTGCATTTTCAACTGAGGTACTGGGTTCATCTCACTGGGGAGTGCGGGACCATCGGTCCTGGTCAGCTGCTACAGCCCGACCAGAGAGAGCTGAAGCAGGGCGAGGCATTGCCTCACCTGGGAAGCGCAAGGGGGAAGGGAATCCCTTTTCCTAGCCAGGGGAACTGAGACACACAACACCTGGAAAATCGGGTAACTCCCACCCCAATACTGCGCTTTAAGCAATCAGGCACACCAGGAGATCATATCCCACACCTGGCCGGGAGGGTCCCACGCCCACGGAGCCTCCCTCATTGCTAGCACAGCAGTCTGTGATCTACCCGCAAGGCAGCAGCGAGGCTGGGGGAGGGGCGCCCGCCATTGCTGAGGCTTAAGTAGGTAAACAAAGCTGCTGGGAAGCTCGAACTGGGTGGAGCTCACAGCAGCTCAAGGAAACCTGCCTGTCTCTGTAGACTCCACCTCTGGGGACAGGGCACAGTAAAAATAACAAAAACAGCAGAAACCTCTGCAGACGCAAATGACTCTGACAGCTTTGAAGAGAGCAGTGGATCTCCCAAAACGGAGGTTGAGATCTGAGAAGGGACAGACTGCCTGCTCAAGTGGGTCCCTGACCCCTGAGTAGCCTAACTGGGAGACATCCCCCACTAGGGGCAGTCTGACACCCCACACCTCACAGGGTGGAGTACCCCCCTGAGAGGAAGCTTCCAAAGCAAGAATCAGACAGGTACACTCGCTGTTCAGAAATATTCTATCTTCTGCAGCCTCTGCTTCTGATACCCAGACAAACAGGGTCTGGAGTGGACCTCAAGCAATCTCCAACAGACCTACAGCTGAGGGTCCTGACTGTTAGAAGGAAAACTATCAAACAGGAAGGACACCTACACCAAAACCCCATCAGTACATCACCATCATCAAAGACCAGAGGCAGATAAAACCACAAAGATGGGGAAAAAGCAGGGCAGAAAAGCTGGAAATTCAAAAAATAAGAGCGCATCTTCCCCGGCAAAGGAGCGCAGCTCATCGCCAGCAACGGATCAAAGCTGGACGGAGAATGACTTTGACGAGATGAGAGAAGAAGGCTTCAGTCCATCAAATTTCTCAGAGCTAAAGGAGGAATTACGTACCCAGCGCAAAGAAACTAAAAATCTTGAAAAAAAAGTGGAAGAATTGATGGCTAGAGTAATTAATGCAGAGAAGGTCATAAACGAAATGAAAGAGATGAAAACCATGACACAAGAAATAAGTGACAAATGCACAAGCTTCAGTAACCGACTCGATCAACTGGAAGAAAGAGTATCAGCGATTGAGGATCAAATGAATGAAATGAAGCGAGAAGAGAAACCAAAAGAAAAAAGAAGAAAAAGAAATGAACAAAGCCTGCAAGAAGTATGGGATTATGTAAAAAGACCAAATCTACGTCTGATTGGGGTGCCTGAAAGTTAGGGGGAAGATGGAACCAAGTTGGAAAACACTCTTCAGGATATCATCCAGGAGAACTTCCCCAACCTAGTAGGGCAGGCCAACATTCAAATCCAGGAAATACAGAGAACGCCACAAAGATACTCCTCGAGAAGAGCAACTCCAAGACACATAATTGCCAGATTCACCAAAGTTGAAATGAAGGAAAAAATCTTAAGGGCAGCCAGAGAGAAAGGTCGGGTTACCCACAAAGGGAAGCCCATCAGACTAACAGCAGATCTCTCAGCAGAAACTCTACAAGCCAGAAGAGAGTGGGGGCCAATATTCAATATTCTTAAAGAAAAGAATTTTAAACCCAGAATTTCATATCCAGCCAAACTAAGTTTCGTAAGTGAAAGAGAAATAAAATCCTTTACAGATAAGCAAATGCTTAGAGATTTTGTCACCACTAGGCCTGCCTTACAAGAGACCCTGAAGGAAGCACTCAACATGGAAAGGAACAACCGGTACCAGCCATTGCAAAAACATGCCAAAATGTAAAGACCATCGAGGCTAGGAAGAAACGGCATCAACTAACAAGCAAAATAACCAGTTAATATCATAATGGCAGGATCAAGTTCACACATAACAATATTAACCTTAAATGTAAATGGACTAAATGCTCCAATTAAAAGACATAGACTGGCAAACTGGATAAAGAGTCAAGACCCATCAGTCTGCTATATTCAGGAGACCCACCTCACACGCAGAGACATACATAGGCTCAAAATAAAGGGATGGAGGAAGATTTACCAAGCAAATGGAGACCAAAAAAAAGCAGGGTTTGCAATACTAGTCTCTGATAAAACAGACTTTAAACCATCAAAGATCAAAAGAGACAAAGAAGGCCATTACATAATGGTAAAGGGATCAATTCAACAGGAAGAGCTAACTATCCTAAATATATATGCACCCAACACAGGAGCACCCAGATTCATAAAGCAAGTCCTTAGAGACTTACAAAGAGACTTAGACTCCCATACAATAATAATGGGAGACTTCAACACTCCACTGTCAACATTAGACAGATCAACGAGACAGAAAGTTAACAAGGATATCCAGGAATTGAACTCATCTCTGCAGCAAGCAGACCTAATAGACATCTATAGAACTCTCCACCCCAAATCAACAGAATATACATTCTTCTCAGCACCACATCGTACTTACTCCAAAATCGACCACGTAATTGGAAGTAAAGCACTCCTCAGCAAATGTACAAGAACAGAAATTATAACAAACTGTCTCTCAGACCACAGTGCAATCAAACTAGAACTCAGGACTAAGAAACTCAATCAAAACCGCTCAACTACATGGAAACTGAACAACCTGCTCCTGAATGACTACTGGGTACATAACGAAATGAAGGCAGAAATAAAGATGTTCTTTGAAACCAATGAGAACAAAGATACAACATACCAGAATCTCTGGGACACATTTAAAGCAGTGTGTAGAGGGAAATTTATAGCACTAAATGCCCACAAGAGAAAGCAGGAAAGGTCTAAAATTGACACTCTAACATCGCAATTAAAAGAACTAGAGAAGCAAGAGGAAACACATTCGAAAGCTAGCAGAAGGCAAGAAATAACTAAGATCAGAGCAGAACTGAAGGAGATAGAGACACAAAAAACCCTCCAAAAAATCAATGAATCCAGGAGTTGGTTTTTTGAAAAGATCAACAAAATTGACAGACCACTAGCAAGACTAATAAAGAAGAAAAGAGAGAAGAATCAAATCGACGCAATTAAAAATGATAAAGGGGATATCACCACCGACCCCACAGAAATACAAACTACCATCAGAGAAAACTATAAACACCTCTACGCAAATAAACTAGAAAATCTAGAAGAAATGGATAATTTCCTGGACACTTACACTCTTCCAAGACTAAACCAGGAAGAAGTTGAATCCCTGAATAGACCAAGAGCAGGCTCTGAAATTGAGGTAATAATTAATAGCCTACCAACCAAAAAAAGTCCAGGACCAGATGGATTCACAGCTGAATTCTACCAGAGGTACAAGGAGGAGTTGGTACCATTCCTTCTGAAACTATTCCAATCAATAGAAAAAGAGGGAATCCTCCCTAACTCATTTTATGAGGCCAACATCATCCTGATACCAAAGCCTGGCAGAGACACAACAAAAAAAGAGAATTTTAGACCAATATCCCTGATGAACATCGATGCAAAAATCCTCAATAAAATACTGGCAAACCGGATTCAGCAACACATCAAAAAGCTTATCCACCATGATCAAGTGGGCTTCATCCCTGGGATACAAGGCTGGTTCAACATTCGCAAATCAATAAACATAATCCAGCATATAAACAGAACCAAAGACAAGAACCACATGATTATCTCAATAGATGCAGAAAAGGCTTTTGACAAAATTCAACAGCCCTTCATGCTAAAAACGCTCAATAAATTCGGTATTGATGGAACGTACCTCAAAATAATAAGAGCTATTTATGACAAACCCACAGCCAATATCATACTGAATGGGCAAAAACTGGAAAAATTCCCTTTGAAAACGGGCACAAGACAGGGATGCCCTCTCTCAGCACTCCTATTCAACATAGTGTTGGAAGTTCTGGCTAGGGCAATTAGGCAAGAGAAAGAAATCAAGGGTATTCAGTTAGGAAAAGAAGAAGTCAAATTGTCCCTGTTTGCAGATGACATGATTGTATATTTAGAAAACCCCATTGTCTCAGCCCAAAATCTCCTTAAGCTGATAAGCAACTTCAGCAAAGTCTCAGGATACAAAATTAATGTGCAAAAATCACAAGCATTCTTATACACCAGTAACAGACAAACAGAGAGCCAAATCAGGAATGAACTTCCATTCACAATTGCTTCAAAGAGAATCAAATACCTAGCAATCCAACTTACAAGGGATGTAAAGGACCTCTTCAAGGAGAACTACAAACCACTGCTCAGTGAAATAAAAGAGGACACAAACAAATGGAAGAACATACCATGCTCATGGATAGGAAGAATCAATATCGTGCAAATGGCCATACTGCCCAAGGTAATTTATAGATTCAATGCCATCCCCATCAAGCTACCAATGAGTTTCTTCACAGAATTGGAAAAAACTGCTTTAAAGTTCATATGGAACCAAAAAAGAGCCCGCATCTCCAAGACAATCCTAAGTCAAAAGAACAAAGCTGGAGGCATCATGCTACCTGACTTCAAACTATACTACAAGGCTACAGTAACCAAAACAGCATGGTACTGGTACCAACACAGAGATATAGACCAATGGAACAGAACAGAGTCCTCAGAAATAATACCACACATCTACAGCCATCTGATGTTTGACAAACCTGAGAGAAACAAGAAATGGGGAAAGGATTCCCTATTTAATAAATGGTGCTGGGAAAATTGGCTAGCCATAAGTAGAAAGCTGAAACTGGATCCTTTCCTTACTCCTTATACGAAAATTAATTCAAGATGGATTAGAGACTTAAATGTTAGACCTAATACCATAAAAATCCTAGAGGAAAACCTAGGTAGTACCATTCAGGACATAGGCATGGGAAAAGACTTCATGTCTAAAACACCAAAAGCAACGGCAGCAAAAGCCAAAATTGACAAATGGGATCTCATTAAACTAAAGAGCTTCTGCACAGCAAAAGAAACTACCATCAGAGTGAACAGGCAACCTACAGAATGGGAGAAAATTTTTGCAATCTACTCATCTGACAAAGGGCTAATATCCAGAACCTAGAAAGAACTCAAACAAATTTACAAGAAAAAAACAAACAACCCCATCAAAAAGTGGGCAAAGGATATGAACAGACATTTCTCAAAAGAAGACATTCATACAGCCAACAGACACATGAAAAAATGCTCATCATCACTGGCCATCAGAGAAATGCAAATCAAAACCACAATGAGATACCATCTCACACCAGTTAGAATGGCGATCATTAAAAAGTCAGGAAACAACAAGTGCTGGAGAGGATGTGGAGAAATAGGAACACTTTTACACTGTTGGTGGGATTGTAAACTAGTTCAACCATTATGGAAAACAGTATGGCGATTCCTCAAGGATGTAGAACTAGATGTACCATATGACCCAGCCATCCCATTACTGGGTATATACCCAAAGGATTATAAATCATGCTGCTATAAAGACACATGCACACGTATGTTTATTGCGGCACTATTCACAATAGCAAAGACTTGGAATCAACCCAAATGTCCATCAGTGACAGATTGGATTAAGAAAATGTGTCACATATACACCATGGAATACTATGCAGCCATAAAAAAGGATGAGTTTGTGTCCTTTGTAGGGACGTGGATGCAGCTGGAAACCAACATTCTTAGCAAACTATCACAAGAACAGAAAACCAAACACCGCATGTTCTCGCTCATAGGTGGGAACTGAACAATGAGATCACTTGGACTCGGGAAGGGGAACATCACACACTGGGGCCTATCATGGGGAGAGGGGAGGGGGGAGGGATTGCATTGGGAGTTATACCTGATGTAAATGACGAGTTGATGGGTGCTGACGAGTTGATGGGTGCAGCACACCAACATGGCACAAGTATACATATGTAACAAACCTGCACGTTATGCACATGTACCCTAGAACTTAAAGTATAATAATAATAAATAAATTTAAAAAAAATAATGAGATTATGTCTTTTAAAGAAACATCGATAGAGCTGGAGGCTATTATCCTTAGCCAGGAAGAACTAAATACCATATATTCTTACTTATGTGGGAACTGAATGATGAGAACTCATGAACACAGAAAAGGGAACAGCAGATACTGGGGTCTATTTGATGGGTAGATGGTGGGAATAGAAAAAATTAGCTAGTGGGTATTAGGCTTAATACCTGGGTGATGAAATAATTTATATAACAAACCCTCATGACGTAAGTCTACCTATATAACAAACCTTCATATATACCCCTGAATATAAAATAAAAGGGGAAAAAAAAACAGTAAATGAAGGAGTTTTCTTAATTAGAGGGAGTTAAAAATTTAAGTAAATATAATTTTTTTTTTTTTTTTTTTTTTTTTTTTGAGACGGAGTCTTGCTCTGTCGCCCAGGCTGGAGTGCAGTGGCCGCATCTCAGCTCACTGCAAGCTCTGCCTCCCAGGTTTATGCCATTCTCCTGCCTCAGCCTCCCGTGTAGCTGGGACTACAGGCGCCCACCACCTCGCCCAGCTAGTTTTTTGTATTTTTTAGTAGAGACGGGGTTTCACCATGTTAGCCAGGATGGTCTCGATCTCCTGACCTTGTGATCCGCCTGTCTCGGCCTCTCAAGTAAATATAATTTTTATAAGAAATAAAATAATTAACATTACTATGCAAAAAATCTTCAGTGCAGTTTTTAAAAACTCAGCAATAAAAAAATAAGTAAATCCTATGAACAGGAAATTCACAAAATAAAAAATGTAAATTGCTTACAATAACCTTATAGTGGTTTGCCATTATTAGTGCGAGTTGGAAAGTCTATGATGGTTGAATACAAAGCAGAATGAAGGTTTAGGACAAAAAGGTAATAAATTTCAAAATTTTAACTTTCATATGTAGGACCAATCTTGGGAAACTGCAAAAGTGAGCAAAATGATTTATGCATAACTAAATGCAATTAATTTTATTTAAAAATTATAAAGCAATAATTTAAATTATCAGAGATTGATTATATAAAATACATAATTCAGATGGACAGTCATAGTGTTAAAGATTATATTTAATATAAATATTTAAAAATAAAGAAATATACAACCATGGTAAGTGATAAAAATATTATATTCTATATAATCTACATTTTATTATATTTATGTATGTGTGTATACAGTGTTAGTACAATGTGAAAAATAAAAATAACTGGGAAGTGTAGACATAAGTAACATTTCAAACTTTATACAAAAAACTCTAGAAAGGATATTGTAATTTTCATAAACTGGAAATTTAGCAGTCACATATGGTTCACATTGTAAACATTTAAGAAAGACGTTTTACACACATAAACAACTAAGAACTGTGAAGGACAGCATGAAATTAGTGTTGTAGTAAAAGATTTGAGCAGAGTTTGGGTATTTTGAAATAGAACAATAATTTCTGCTAAAATAATTCAACAAAGATTTTACACACAATGAAGACTTTCAACTGAACTTTAAAAGCATGACTGAGGCCTACCACAATCAAAAGCAACAAGACATCAACATGTGCATTTCAAGGAAAAAGGAATACAGTCATCTCTCCATATTCATTGGGAATTAGTTCCAGGACCTCCGCGAATATTAAAATCTGCAGAGACCCATGCCCCTTATGGCACATCCCTCCAGGTACTTCAAATAACTTCTATATTACTGATAATACCTAATACAATGTGAATGCTATGTGAATAGCTGTTATACTATTTTTTTTTACTGTTGTATTGTTATTATTTACTTATTAGGAATATTTTCTATATCTAGTTGGTTTAATTCATGGATGTGGAACCTGTTTATATGGAGAACTAACTAGTTATTTTTGTGAGGTCAGAGTAGAGGTTGCATGAGGGAAGCCATCTAAGGAATCTGGAACTTTCCCAGCCAGTTACAGTAATTTTGTATTGCCCTATTACAAATAAACATTGAAACTATATCATTTTACCCAAGGTTAGATATAAAACCATTCTCCCTAAGTTTCTCAGGTGAACTACTCAGTGAGTTAAATGAATCATTTTCCTATTTTCTTTTCAAGGGAAATCATGTTACATGATTATAAACACAAATAAATGAAAGCGCAAATTGCAAAGATTTTTTGAGATTAACCTGCTTTTGTTTTGGACAATGCTAAAGCTGAAAATACTTAACTTATCTTCTAGAACCCAGCTTTTTTCTTTAAGATGTCCCAGATCAAGTCTCAGGTGTTTGTCAGTCTCAACCGTTTCACATACAACTCCATATCTTGAAAGTTCCATATACATTTAACTCTTCAAGGAAATCTTAAGACAATAAATACCTTTTTTTCCCAGCAACTTTTGTCTTAGGGTTAGAGCATCTAATTTGAAGAAAGTGTTATAATAAACATTTAAAAAACGGAACTATTAATGTTCTAAACTACTTTTGTCTTTCAATTTGACACAACTTTAAAAATATATATTCCAAAATTAAATGGGGTTCTAGATGTTTTTCAGGATAAAACATTGAGATTGTTTCTATAACATTATACATTTAGCCTTCACGTCTCTAAAGTAAACCAGTTTATCACCATCCTTAAATCTAAAATAGTAGAACTTGACTATTAAATGTATGTATTGCAAAAAGCCATTATTTTATAGACATTTGTAATATTCAAGGAATATGCAATTAAATTACTTGTTTAAATATTTTTTCTAAATTTATAGATGATCTAACTCTAGAAGTCTCCATCAACATTTTGGAATGATTTTTGCTTACCTGTGACATCCAGAAAAAACAATGTTCTTTTTTTTTTTTACACAGAAATCAGTGACATGAGTGGAAAGAAAATAGCACAGAAGGTAGAAACCTGTGTTCTGGAATTAGACTGCTGGCGTTTGAAGCTCATCTCTGCCACTAACCACTTATATGATGTTAGGCAAATTATTTTATCTCTCTGTGCTACTGTTTTCTCAAAAGTAAAATGTGAGTTGCAGTGTAGTTTGTTTAACCCGAAAATTTTGAGATTTGAATATAACATCCAAATGCTAAGATGTGTACCTGACACAGGATAAATGCTCAATAATGATAATCTCTTCTTAAAAAATGCACAAAATGTAGAAAGCAATACATTGAATTCCATTCTTTCAAAGGAGCACATATCTAAATGCTGAGTAATTTCTTACGAGACCTTACAGATCTACTCATAGGTCTTTTTTCTATTGTTTCCCTGGAGTTATTCAGAAAAGCATTTTCTTTAAGCAAGTTCTAATGGCTGTCACTATGATTTAAAGCTTTCTACAGAATCTTTCACATAGGGTATGGCTGCCTAAATTACTTTGGACCTAATTTTAGATAAACTGCCATAGCAAGTGTTGAATAAATGCATGAGTAAGCAAAGTAAAGCAAAACAGATATTTAACGTTTGTGACTGGTGTTATCTTTCTGGAGTGTTTGAATAGAAGTAGTTTAGGTTGGTTAATTAGGTTTCCCCCCACCACAACGAAAATTCATGTTCAGAAACAGTACGTTACATTCATCATTTCTCTAAAAGGCTTGTCACTGAATTACCTCTAGCTTGAGAGAGAGAGAGAGAGAGAGAGAGAGAGAGAGTTCAGATCAATTCCGGATACATTTCCTTCCAAGACACCATTTCATCTTTTAACACAATAAATACCAAAATATGAGGTGAAATCCTATATTAAAATACATTTGGGTCAGCAGGATTTTTCAGCAGAAAAACTCTATGATATACATGATGTTGTCTTGGTAAAATTAAATTCTATTCTATTGCCATGATGCATATTAGTTATTAAACTGGGTGGATATCTTTAAAATTAAATAAATTTGATACAATGTATTTGACAAGATGAAAAATGGAGGAAATGGCAACATTCTTCAACCCGCCGTTGAATTTTAAATACAGCTGAAAGTATAATAGAAATGAAAGTATTCGCGGTGGCTCAAGCCGGTAATCCCAGCACTTTGGGAGGCCGAGACGGGCGGATCACGAGGTCAGGAGATCCAGACCATCCTGGCTGACACGGTGAAACCCCGTCTCTACTAAAAAATACAAAAAACTAGCCGGGCGAGGTGGCGGGCGCCTGTAGTCCCAGCTACTCGGCAGGCTGAGGCAGGAGAATGGCGTGAACCCGGGAGGCGGAGCTTGCAGTGAGCTGAGATGCAGCCGCTGCACTCCAGCCTGGGCGACAGAGCGAGACTCCATCTCAAAAAAAAAAAAAAAAAAAAGAAAGTATGGACTGCACGTGGAGAGGGACTGATATTTCTTCCTGTATTTCTTCTCCCTCACTGTGCATAATGAGCACAAAGATCTTCTCCTCATAGAGCTGGGCCTAGAAATATATTGTAAAAAGATTTCATTTTAGCAGTATTTTTTCAAAATCATTAAGTATTTAAATAAATTTTAATTAGTGTATGTGAATAATTTCCACTTAATCCTCTATGAATTTGTTTTAGGAAATTTGAACAGATAACTCAGACATTGGCCCCTGAAACTCCTCCTTAATATTCAATATTACAAGTGCTTCTACTAAACTGAATGCAAACTTTGAATGCAAATTGACCAGAGGATAAAATCAATAAAATGAACACAAATGCTAAATGAGATCAAAGGATAAAAAACCACAAGAAAACAGACAAATCAATAAAGTGATGAAAGATGGCTAATGTAAAAGTTATTATTATCAGTCCTAAGCACCAAACTTACTTTTAGAATGTCAAGAGGATTTTCAGACTTTTAGAATGTCAAAAGCTTAGCATTTAAAAGAAAGAAAAATATAGATGCTTTAGTAATTAAAAAAAGCAGTTTTCTTGTCTGGAAAATTGAATACTTGTAACTGTATTCTATTCTCATAATTACAAAAAGGCATTTATTGACAGTTGAATCATTTGAAATTCTTCCTAGGTCTGTGTAGTTTATAGCCGATAACTTCAGGTTTAGTTGACTGTAAACACAGTAAACAATTTTTTTCATACAGTTTTGGTGAAATGTCCTAAGTCCTTGGTACTTCAATATGTGTGAAAAAAAAAAAATGTATTTACAGACAAAGACAACTGACTTGGGTATTAGGCCACATCTATGCAAAAAAGTTTTATAAAATGTCAAAAAACTTCTTAAATTTGGATCTACTGGTTTTAAAATGCATATCCTCAACACTAAACTAGCAGAGCCAATGGCTGCTAGGCAGTTGAACCAACTCAAAAGGAAGCTCTTTGCCAACACTATGCTTCACAGTTTATTAAGATTATTATTGCCGCTCTATTTTGATCATTCAGTCTTCCCCTGCAGTCCAGATGACTGGCTGCAGCTTTACAGATGAACTATGGGTTTTCCACATAGGTATATTAACAGATGTACTATGAATTTTCCACACATTTCTAAAGAGCAGTTTCTTCCTATTCTCAATTCTAATTCCTGTTCTGTCACTATGAACTTCATTCTTCCCGCTCCTCCCTTATCTCTTAATTTCTTAATTTTCTAACTCCATATGTGTTCTACTATTCAAAAACACCTATTTTTTTTTTTTTTTTTTTTTTTTTTTTTTTTACCTGTTCACTCAACCGGCAGCATCTATCCATACCCTCACAACTATTCAGGTGGGTTGACGGTTCTAGCTGTAGTTAAAATAAAGCACTCTTACTGTCTAGCTCCTTGCTTCTCAAGAACTTACTAGAAATGAAGGCAATACCCCACCCAGATCTTTTGAATTAAAATCTGCCTTGTAACAAGATCTCCAGATGATTCAAATACACATGAAAATTTGCAAAACACTGAAGCTCACACAGTTCTCTCAGGTGATAAGGCAAGATGACTTTTTTTCTTTGTTACCAAATATTCTTGTCATGTAGTTGGAACAAAGGGGGTGAAGAGAACGTGGGTAAGTCAATGAAGGCTGTTCTCTTCCAGTCACATAAGATGCAAATGAAAAGGGCTACCTGAACACATGCCACTGTAGCACACTAATCACCAATGGTCCAGCTCTCCAAAACAGGTCTCCAGCACCCAGTGCTGTTTTATCATATGATCCTCACTATGTTACTATAGTAAATAAATATTTAAAATAGATAAAATGCTAAAATTTTATTACTTTTTTCTATAAAATATTTTTTTCAACAAAATTAGCTGGTAGGTAGGCACTTCCAAAAACAAACTTTATTTCATGAAACAATATTTCATCATTAGCAATTTAGAAACTGTGCATGCCCACCATTAACTAAGCAAGTGAACCTAGATATATGAGATAAGAGGAACTTATTTTTAGGGAACACAAAAAAGTTTTGTAACTGGAAACCTGCAAATATACTTTTTTTAAAGAAAGGAAATACGTACTCATTTCATTATGTATGTGAGTTTGTATGATGTTTTTAGGACTGTCTCATTTTCAATGCTATGCATTTTCAACATGCATACAATATTTAAAAAGACTATTTCAAGATATAGTTTAGGCTCGGGGGCTGAAATTTTGAATTCTCTCTCCATCCGCACTACTGTTTCCATCTACAAAGTGATAGCAATGGCACAACAAGGGTACAAAAACATCATATAAAATGTGTGTAGGGCATGTCTTCCACAATGAAATAAAAGGCTATATTTCAAAACATGGCATTCCATTTTAGTAAAGGTGTACACTGCCATTCTTAAAATAAATATTCTGTGCTCTCAATGTACCTTTCATAAGGCACATAATATATGTCCATACTGCAGTTCTGATGGATTAATATTATTTTCACTCTTGAATCACCATATATGCAATTATATAATTTCATATTTATATAGAAATTCAATAAAATAAATAATATTCAGTAAAATACAGTGAAGGAAACTTAAGTTTTAAGACTAAAATATTAATCTCATTTTATTTATTATAAAAATGCCTAGATTATTATTTTAAGAGTAAGCTTTATTACTAACAGTTCTTATTATTATAGCTCCTTTGGAACCCTCGAAAGAGAATTATTGTGAAAAATTAAAAGTTTATTCTGAACTCTTGCTTTTAAAAAAAGATATATGGTAGTGTTTGCAAATCTTCAGGCTATAATCTTTCCTCTCTGTCCCTCCAGGTAGTATACTTCTATCATAATTCCCAGAGGAGAGTTGACTAAATATTTGATTGACTTCCCCTTCGCACACAAACTGACCAAAGATACTATAAATCAATACTTTCTCTTATGAAGTCCGTGGAAACAACTGCTTTCGCTGAGGTGGGGGAAAAAGTCTCATTTTTTGCTCAAGTAATATTCCTAAGTCTTTTCCACAACACTTTTCTAAAAATACAAATGTTGGGACTATATAGCAGTGGTTTCTTAAATTTATATATAAATAGGTCAAACTTGATTAACAACAATCTTACAATTGGTAGTTAAAATATTTCGAAATAGTTACTTAGCTAACTGATTCTCATTTCTGAATCTATATTGTGGAGGACTGGTAAAATACTACAAATTCATGTGATATGTGAGGTTGTGAATCCTAGAGTTGTTTGTCTTGGGATACAAATCTGAATCACCCAGACCAAACGGCAAAAGTCTTGACTTGGGGATACAAATCTGAATCACCCAGACCAAACGGCAAAAGTCTTGACCTTAGACTTGAGGTGATGATCAATTCTCTCCTGTACTGCTTTGCTTCTCAGCAATGAAATATTTGATTATGGGCTAATTATCAGTATGAATTTTTCAGTTCTTACTCCCTGAGAGAAGGGAGTTACCGCTGAAAGTGGTCTAAGATAAATTTTATTCATTTCTAGTAATACTGACACTTGACAAATTATGAAGGAATTATTTTGTTTCTGATGTTATATAAACCAGAGAAGTTGAAGCTTAGAGGAGAAGAACAGGAAATGAAGGATAACTTCCAAGAACCAGTACTAGCTGGAGCTTTACTTCTCTATGTAGCTAAAGAAAACAATCTAAGGGTCAGCATCCTACAATGAAAGCAATATGATAAGAGTGATTATATGAGTGAAGACTCCTTAAGGCCCTACCCATTGGTGTTCTGGTGGCAGGTATTAATGCTTTAGGTATAGATATTTAAAGACAGAGAAAAACAAGACTTTCTACCTTAAACCCTGTGAAGAAAACAAGAATAGAGCCAGTGTGAAAAGAAAATGCCTACTTATATATTCCAAGATACTTTGGCAATAAAATGATGCCTTGACATTTTTCCTGCCTTGAAGCTCCTGGTTGCTTATGAAGACTGCAGGGCCCAGGGGAGACAGCATCTAGTGAACCAAAATTTGAGGTTGTATAATATTTTTTAGGTCTTTGGTTATTAATCCACATTATTACACGCAAATCTTAGATATCTGACTTTCAAACAAATTTCAGATATATCATCAGTACAGTCATGAAAACTTGTTAAGAATCTAATTTCCAGATTTGGAGGGGCATATCCCAAATTAGTTACCATAATTTTTTTCATACATATGCTTTACTTTTTAGTCAACAGTAATAAGTAAATTTCCTAAGTAATTAAAACTGACAAGCACCTGCAGTTTTTCTGAATCGCCATACAACAACATATGTATAATTTATTCATTTTTTCTATTATATTTGCAAAATAGAAAAGTATGATCACTATGCATTTTAGTCAAATTCTGTTCTTCACAATAAGATAATATGGCAGTTATATAATTATTGCTCCAAAGTCATACAACTGGCAATATATACTGATGGAAAATGTTTGCGCTTTTCTACAATGATCAAAACTGCCACAAGCAATACACTCATACTAGTCTCAGCCCCTGACATCTTGACATGTTGATGGATCCAAGGAGCAGCTGTTGGACCCCAATAACAAATCAAGGTTTCAAGAAGTTTATGCTGTTTTGTGTCAAGTGCAGTCAAATGCAAAAGGAGAGGAGGAGAGCAGAAAAAAATGGTAAAGGAAAGCGAAGATCTATACCATGTTCAGAAAAGTTCAGAAAAGAGAGTGATGATAGAATGCAAAAATAGCACAGCAATAGTACAATGTTTGACATAATTTGGGATAAAAATCCACAATACTCTTTTCATTCTATATGGACAGTTTTCCTCTATTCTCTTTCTTTCCCCTATACATCAGTAATTCTTTGCATTTTTCACCTTCATGTTCTGTTCCTTTGCCTTCTTTTAGTCTGTAAAATATTTCTCATGCCTCATCTTTCAGTCACATAGCAATTTCTATAGGACTTGTTCATCTCCAAGAGTAATACTTACGGATAAAGGGATTGCTGTTCCAGATCCTTCAGGATTAGTACTGGAACTAGAAAATTCTCCTTTACAAATAAAAGCTTTCCACAAACCACTTTATAAAATATTTGATAATGAAGACAGTGTCCAAAAATTATTTTGAAAGAAACCTAATTGCTTCTATTAAAATTATAAGAAAAAGGTAAAATACAATATGTAATACATTAAAATTATCAAGAAATAGAAAGTTTAAAATGTAATATTTGAGAAAAACATAAATTCAGCTGATGGAAAAAACTGTGAATAAAGAAAAATATATATTGAAGAGTAGAAACATTAGACAAATATAAAGGCTAAAACTGCCATTAGAAATTGATAACATTGCACTGTTATATGAGAAAAAGTACTTCTTAATAGTCCTTAGAAAACTCAATCTGGCAATATGAAGAATTTATTTTAGGACATAGATTCTGATTTCTGAGTTTTAAAGCCCATGGAGATATTAAATGTGTCTCAGAAGACACAGAAATAAAGGTAAAGATAAAAGAACTGCTTCCCAATTCTGAGCAGCATTACTAGTTGCTCCGGAAGATCACAGTGTAACATCAGAAGGTAGAGTATTGAATGAGAATGGGAAAGGGGCCCAAAAGGACTGGCAGAAAATAGGAAGAATTTGATACCCTAGGGAAAAAAAGTCAGCATCTCTATTTCCAGTGATACAGATGTAGGTGTAGCTATTTGGTATTAATCCTCAATTGTTCTACACTTTGACAGTGTGATATGTGTAGGGATTTAGAAAGAAGGCAATAAAATGTCTCCTTGTGGCTGAAGGCATGTTTTCATATGGTTGAGTTTTATGTGATTTGATGGCTCCAAAAGCTGGCTTAGAATTATCGTAGTCATGTTCAATACCTGACCTTTGGAGGACTTGCTAGTGCCCTTAAAACACAAAACACAGTGTATTACATTCTCCCCCTTAACAGCACTGTCATCTGTCAACCTGGCACTTGTTAGGAAAAGAAAGTTTCAAAGAGTGTTTTTATATATGATGAAGGATCACTTTTCAAACAACAGTATCTACCATACATCACACATGGTCTAATAAATGTTTTCAGTGTTACGTAGATCAATAAATAATTTTACATTCTGTGTTTTAGAATCTCATTGGTTTATACTGCGCACTTGATTGATAAATCCAAATAACACCAAGTTGCTCAAACTTTCTGAGCCTTAGATTTGCCATCTGTCATGTAAGGATAATAGCTGTCCCTATAGTTTTTATAAGATTAAATGAGATTCTTTAATTACGCAAAGTCTGGCACATTGTAGGAGTGCAATAAATAGTAGCATTTGCTATTAGTATTGTCGGTGATGTTATTGTTAACATCTATCCCAAAGTACATATGCATATGGACATATATGTACATGCTAATGGATATGTACATATTCAAGGCATTAAAGAAAGGATATTAAAATATTAAAGGCTAAGATATATTTTCATTTAGGAACAAGATATAATAATAGTATAATGAAATGAAAACTTCTACAGGGTATGTAATTTGTATATAGTTTTTAAATATGAAATTTTTATGGTGCCTCAATTTTATTGATTTGAAACTCAATTCCTTCCTTTCTTTTTCCAAAGTGGAAGGGAAAAAGAAAATCAATGAAATTCTTCTTTATGTCTCATAATAAGGTAACATATATAAACACATAAACATTTTTCTTGGTAAAAAATAACTCACAAACACACAAACACACACATGCACATATAATATCTTGCCTGGATCAAATGCTTGCTGTGTGATCTTTGAAAAGTCCTTTAACATTTAAGTATCATGTTTTGACTCATAAAATCAAGGCAAATAAGCTATTCTTGATGGTATTGTTTTTAAGCTAAAATTAGATAATTCATAAGAAAGCACTTTGTACATTAAGAAAGTTCAATGCAAATAACTAACGAGAAGACAGAGTGTCTGTAAAAGTATTACATGATCCCTTAGATCTGTTCTTTTAAAAATTATAAATCTAAAAAACTCTTCAATTCAAAAACCTATTATAGTATTCCTCTTAATTTATCTTTCTCCAGCTGCCTGGCAGATATCCCATTTGTTCTGCTGTCTTCCTCTCTTCTTGGTACTTAAATCTTTCTAATTCTAAGAAGGACATCAGCCATATCTTCTGTATAATGAAGTCATATTTATCTATAACTCATACATGCATTCGTTCAAAAAGTTCATTAACATGATACAATATGGGCCAGGCACGGTGGCTCATGCCTGTAATCCCAGCACTTTGGGAGGCTGAGGTGGGTAGATCATGAGGTCAAGAGATCGAGACCATCCTGGCCAACATGGTGAAATCCTGTCTCTACTAAAAATACAAAAATTAGCTGGGTGTAATAGTGTGTGTCTGTAGTCCCAGCTACTCGGGAGGCTGAGGCAGGAGAATCGCTTGAACCTGGGAGGCGGAGGTTACAGTAAGTTGAGATCATACCTCTACATTCCAGCCTGGGTGACAGAGCAAGATTCTGTCTTAAAAAAAAAAAAAAAAAAAAAATATATATATATATATATGTATGTATATGTATGTATATATACACACACACACATATATACACACACAATATAAGTTTGCATTTCTGGTTTAAGTTTTGCCATTCACTAAATATAATGGTGAAATATTTGCTATCAGAAAGACAGTGAGAAGAGTCACACAAGAAGAGACACACCATCAGAGATGCATAGTCACATTTCAGCATCCAGATTCCTTTCCCTTTACCCTCTTTCAGGATGCTATCTTCCTCTGCTCTCTGGATCTTCCAGCTTTTTTCGGAATTTGCTCAGATGATTTTCCAGACCTTCAAACTGCTTCATCATCTGTTCCTTTTCAGTTGCTTCTACATATTACTCCACCTTCAGAAGGCAAAAATCATGTTCAATAGATTGTAGAAAATAATCTGACTTGATTCTATTTTACTTGACCTTTATCTTCTTACGATGAAACAATACAGCACTCTAACCTATACTATATGGCAAATATGTTTCCACAGTGAACCATTTAAACAAAGACCTGTTGTCCCTACACATTTTCCGAAGTATTGTTTTACTGCTGGTAGTTTTATATTTAATTGAAACTTCTACAGCTGCAAAAATAAGTGACTGTGTGTTTAGACCAGCTCAAAATGTTCTATATCCATTCAAATTATTTCCATATTTCAGAGTAGTTTGGGATTTCATTTTATTTCCTGTATAGAAACAGTCTCAGTGTGGATATTTTTTTGAAAAATTAAAATGGAATGATTTTCGTTGTTCTTAGCTATATAGGACTATGGCATGCTTTATACACAGTTCTAAAATAAAAAAAAGATCTCTTTTATGAGATATATCTTCCTGTTTGAAATAATTTTATTAACTCATATAGAATGCAAGGTGAAGCTTCTGAAATCTCTACTTGAATAACTTTGGCAAGTTTCACTTCTATATCCATGAAACAGATGCAAGCCCCCTCAGAAATAGTAATCCCTATAAACCAAATCATTTTACCTAAGAATTGGAAGCTGTTGACATTGTAATACCTTGCAAGAGTGTTTGTAGCTTTACATGATGATCATTATTAATATAAATGACTGCAATATAATTATGAGTTGCCTAGGTAAAAAAAGATCTAGAATAATTACAAATAAGTAACATGTGAGCCTGAGTTGCTAGCTTAAAACAGAAGGTAATTCTGCATAATAAAAATCACTTTTGAGAGATGCAGCAGATTATAAAACAACTAATTATTATCAGACCCTATCCTGGTAAGAATGAGTATTTCAAAAACACCCAGAGGCATATACAGTCATCAGCCAAAAATTGATTATGCACAGGTGGATTGCCCACATTGCAGTCTCCAGTCACAGCAGATTTCCTTGCTCAGCTGCTTAACACCCCCTTAGGCAAACTCTGCTCTCCAGTATAACATTTCTGTTGCTCAGTCAGGCTGACCTATTCTTTTCAAATTATGCAAGGTCTTGGGCAGCCCAATCCTCCTGCCCCAGCTCTGCAAAGTACAATCAACCTCACCTACCCTCCCACTTCCTTTGCATTCTCAGGTGGCTCTCCCAGGTTTTCAGGTGAGTGCATGCCTCCAAAACATTTCTACTTTGCTTTCCATTAGGAGTCTTAACTGTTCCCTAAAGTGCCCTATGAACAAACATAAATCTCTTTCTAATCCCTTCTCATCAGGGGATTGGGAAAGTCTAAACTAACCCAGAGACATTTCTAGTTTTCAAAAGTAATTCTTGGAGGCTGCCCTGAAAAGGGTCAGGGGCACAAAAACAGCAAAATGGAAAATTAGAAAGCCCTCATATCATTCTAACCAGGGCCAGGAAAACATTGGAAGGACATGTACTTTTAAGGACTCCTAATATGTATACAATTACAACATATTTAAGAACTTAGAACAATTATAATCAAGAATTCGTATGATTCTTTTCAAATTACTGCTATGTTTAAGGACTCATAAAACTAATAACTATGCATGTTGATGTCACCCCTGTATTTACAATAGCAAAGAGGTTACCTGGTGCAAAATAGAGCTCAACAAATAACTACTGATAGAAAATATTCATATAGAGAACTAATTCAGGTGCCTCTTGTTTACAGTTTATGAATATCCTTATTTGATCTACTAGGGGGGAAAAACAACTGGGTGTTAGTAATTAATAAAACAGTCGGCATGATAAACACTCCCCCAAAATAACTTCTCTAACTATTTTCTGCAATGTATTGAGTTGACTGTAAGGCAGTTTGATTCTCCAATTGGAATAGAGAAATTAGAAAATACTTTCAAAATACTATAATAAATTTATTTTTCTAGTAAAGTTAGATTTTATTTTATGTCATCACTAATGGGAACTCTATTCTTTCTCTTTTAGTCAATTTTTTTCTTCTTTCTTTGCTCCATGTATCATTAGTAATTACACAGAGTCAACTCCATGCCAGGCACTAAGCAAACACAAAATACTGCCTGTATTTGATTTCGTTACCTGTGTTTTTGACATCATACTCAAGAAAATCTTTGCCCAGATTAATGCCCTGAAGCATTTCCCCAAAGATTTCTTCTAGTAGTTTCATACTTTCTGGTCTTAGTTTTAAGTATCTAATCCATTTTTGTTTGATTTTTGTAAGGGTGAGAGATAGCGTTCTAGTTTCATTATTCTGCATATATCCAGTTTTCCTAGCACCATTTATAACAGACAAATTGAATTACATGAAGCAAAGCAGCTTCTTTACAGCACAGGAAACGATCAACCTAGTGAAGAGACAATCTACAGAATGGGAGAGAATACTGTAAAGTATATATCTGAAGATGGATTGATAACCAGAATATACAGGAAATTCAAACAACTCAATAGCAAAGAAAGAACCAAACAAATAATTTAATTTAGAGAACAAAATATTTCAATAGACATTTCTCAAAAGAAGACATACAAACGGTCAACAGGTACATGAAAAATGCTTAATATTACTAATCATTAGAGAAATACAATTCAAAATCACAATGAAGTATCACCTCACTCAAGTTAAAATGCCTTGTAACAAAAAGACAAAAAATAATGGAGGCTGGTGAGGATGTGGAAAAAGGAAAATCATTATACACTTGGTGGGGATGTAAGTGAATATAGCCACTATGGGAAACAGTATTGGGATTCTTCAAAAAATTAAAAATAGAACTGCCATACGGTCCAGCAATCCCATGACTGAGTATATATCCAAAAGAAAGGAAATATGTATATCAAAGATATATCTGAACTCCCGTGATTATTGCAGCACTATTTATGATAGAAAAATATGAAATCAACATAATTTTTCATAAATGGATGAATGGATTAAAAAATGTGAGATTTATACACAAGGAAATATTATTTATCTCAAAAAAATTATGAAGTCTTGTCTTTCGCAGTAACATGGATGGAACTAGATGTCATTATTTTATACAAAATAAGCCTGGCATAGGCAGAAAAATATTACATATTCTCATTTATATATGGGAGTTGAAAAGTGGATCTCATAAAGATAGAGAGTAGATTAGTGGTTATTAGAAGCTGAGCAGCATAGAAGGGAGGGGAGAATGGAAATAGCCTGGTTAATGGGTGTGAAATTACAGTTTGATAGAAGAAATAAGATCTAGTGTTTGATAGTTTGGTAGGGTGCATATTTCAAAATAGCTAGAAGAGAATAACCGAAGTGTTCTCTGCATAAAAATATAAGTATTTGAAATAATGGATATCCCAATTACCCCAGATTTGATTATCACACAGTGTATGAATGTGTCAAAATGTCACATGTACCCTGAAAATATGTATAACTATTATGTATCAATAAAAATATAATTCCTATAGTTAAATTATAGTTGTCACAAAAGCAACTTATTATAGGGAACATGATCTTTTGGGGGGCATCAGGAAAGCCTGCTCTGAGTAAGTGGCCTTTGAATTGAGATCTGAGAGACACTACTTTAGATCAGATTCATCAGAGTACAGATACTGAGATGATTTTTTGTACAAGTGATTTATTAAGGAAGTGGATTCTCTCAAGTGTGGGAATAGCAGAAGAGGAAAAGAGGCAAGAGCTAAACAAATGTGTGATCTGGGGCAAAGCAACAGGCAGCACTAGACAGAGTGCAATTCTGCAAAGAAAATTTCCGCTGTGGGCTCTTATGTGTAAAGGCATAGAGAAGGCAGTTAAGGAAGTACATAGATTGATAAAAAGAGATTCGGGTAGACCTGCGCAGAACACTGTCGTATCTGCTGCTGGTACCTCTCATTTCAAAAGGACTGATACAGTAACATGTGCAAAGCTACTAGAGAGTATTCCAGGCAGAGGAATATTACATACCATGGCACTGTGATAGAATAAAGCATCCAAAGAACTAAATTAAGTCCAGTGAAGAGAACAAAGTGAGGCAAGAAAATAGCACAAAGTGAAGCTTCAAAGGTAAAATAAGCTAAACCATCTTAGGCTATATAGGCTATACAATCCAGAATAATACTAGCTATTCAAAGAAATAAATCCCAAAATGTCAATGGCTTAACATAAAGTTTATTTCTCATTTACCTGACAGTCCAATATAGTTATTTGTGATTGATTAGATGGCTTTTTGCATGGGATGATTCAAGACTCAAGTTTTTTTCTGTTTTGTGATTCTCTACTCTCTGTGACCTTAGAGTTGGCTGTATCCATGCAGGAGGGAAAAAAGAGAATTGAGAAACTGCAATGACTCCTTAAAACCCTGGCTTAGAAAGGATAATTATGACTTCCCCTCATATTTCTCTATTCCACTCATATTTCTTAGAGAACTAGTAAAAAAGGAAAGAAACTGGGAAATGTTAAGTCCACATGAGGACATTGCTTTGAGGTCCACACTATGTTGTTTTAAGGATTTTAGTTTTGGATTTTCTTTTATTTATTTATTTATTTATTTATTTATTTATTTATTTTTATTTTTTTTTTTTTTTGACGTAGTTGGTCAGGCTTTTCTTGGACTCCCACCTGCCTCAGCCTCCCAAAGTGCTGGGATTATAGGCTTAAGCCACCATGCCTGGCCGGTTGGTTTGTTTTATGTATAATTGAAACGAGGGTTTATGTATTGAGGCTCTCCAATATTCAACTGGTAGGCAGAAAATAATGAGACTGCATGAGAGAGTAACATCCAGTTAGAGAGAAAAAATGTTAGGATACTGTACGTAATGGTTCACAAAAGAAAGGAGAGACAGAGAGAGAAAGAGAGAACATTCCAATGTGAGCATTATCAATATGTCAAATACTACTGGAAAATAAGGATGGGACCTAAAAAATAACCATTGGCTTGAGGGTATTGAGTCATTGATGACCTAGGGAGAAGGGTTTTAGCAGAGTGATATGGGTGGAAGTCAACTCAGAACAGATTGAGGAGAGAGTAAAAAGATAACAAATAGAGACATGTAGTAGAAGCAATTCTTCTGAGATGTTCCACTGGTAAATGTGGGAAGGAAATAGGGTGGTCAGGTATTAAGGGTTCGTAGAGGGTTCTTTCCAGTGATTTGGGATTAATATTTTCTTGTGTTTATTTTGTTAGTTTACTGTTATCTATAATTTAAATATATTTAATGGGAAGACCCAAGGAAAGTTTGAATATACAGGAGAAAGCAGGCATAATTAACAGAATCTGGATTCTGAATAGTTGAGACAAAGGAAGCACAGGGAGAGGAAATGGCTGCAAGAGAGAAAGGAGAATACTTTTCTTATTATAAGACCAAAGAAGGAGGATAGAGTGGTACAAATATAAGACTATCATAAAAGTATGGAAAGAAAATCAGAGTTTCCATTTAATACCCTCCCCTTCATTTTTTTTTCTGTAAACTGGAAAGTATATTCATTTGCTGAAAACTAAAATTCAGAATGGGAATGGGGTATGTCAGAATAATTGAGAAGGTTTGAAATAATTTTCACACATTTTAGGACTGAATTGACCATAGGAACATAAGAAGACTTTTGAACAATATAGAGAATCCAAATATAACAGCTAATTATTAATTTATAATGATTTATGGTATTATTAATCTCCCCTATTAATCTTTTCAAAGAGTATTTGCATGCATACATAGTGCAAGTGGATAGTTGAGTTCAACCAGGATTGGAGTTTTGTTAAATAAAACGAATACATATAAAGACAAAAGGGCAAGGAAGTTTAAAGTATAGCAAGATACGACAGAAATTATAAAAGTCACATCAACTCTAAACTGGATTAAAAACAGAGAGAAAGGAATTAAGATGACAAACTTGGAAATTGGAGGAAAGCAGAGTCTTGAATGGACAAGAGGTCCCAAATAGATAAGGGGTTAATGGAACCTGCACACTCAACGTAGAATAGAAGATTGTGGCTAAGGAGTGCAATGACTGAATCAGACCTTTTGAAATCAGAGAAGTTTGTGTGTTTCTGGTTATTTCTAAGATGGCAGCTGAGGTGTGATAAGTGTCGAAATTCATGAGAGGTGACAAAAAACCATTGAGAAACCACAGGGTTCATCCATGGGGATGTTGGAGTCATCCAGGATGGACCAGGTGCTAAGACATTTACAAAAGGAGAGAGAAGTCTTGAAAACTGCGTGTGCAACAGTTTACAAAATGGTTGTTCTGAACTAGGTTCTTTGAAAAGTGCTGACTGTTTAGGAGTCAGTAAAAGTAAAACTTTTATATCCCTAGAGAGTGTGGATCAGAGCTAAAAGTCACCTGGGGACATCAAGTTAATGTATTGCCATGTGGGTCCTGTTGCCCATAGAACCAAATCTATTTCTGCATATATCCACACTGTCCATAGGTCCACTTCATTTATTTATTTTTTATTTTTATTTATTTATTTATTCATTTTTGAGACAGAGTCTCCCTCTGTCACCCAGGCTGGAGTGCAGTTGTGCAATCTCGGCTCACTGCAACCTCCACTTCCCAGGTTCAAGTGATTCTCCCGCCCCAGCCTCTCAAGTAGCTGGGATTACAGGCACATGCCACCAGGCCCAGCTAATTTTTGTATTTTTAGTAGAGATGGGGTTTCACCGTGTTGGTCAGGCTGGTCTCGAACTCCTGACCTCATGATCTGCCCGCCTCGGCCTCCCAAAGTTCTGGGATTACAGGAGTGAGCCACTGCACCCGGCTGGTCCACTTTACTGAGAAGAGCACTCCAATATAGGAAACCATTTCTTTTCTATTTTACAATGCTCACTGGGATAAAAATGTGTCCCAGGATCAAATTATTTTTGGACAAACTATATACTTCATTTACTTTTTAGAGGTCATCATATTATGCAAAATTCTGAGATATCCTGCAGAAATTTTTAAATTTCCAAATTATTTAATCATAAACCCATTTTATATTACATTTATTGAAATTATTTAGCAAAATATTGCAACAGAATAACAATACAAGCTATAATTTATTGAGTATTCACCAAGGCTGGATAGAGTATTTTACACACAATATTTTATCAAATCCACACAATAATTTATTAAGTGGGGCCAGGCATAGTGGCTAGTGCCTGTAGTCCTGGTTACTTAGGAGGCTGAGGTGGGAGGATTGTCTGAGTCCAGAAAATTGAGGCTGCAGTGAGCCATGACTGCACCACTGCACTCCAGCCTGGGTAACAGAGTGAGACACTGTCAAGGAAAGAAGGAAAGGAAGGAAGGAAGGAAGGAAAGAAGGAAGGAAGGAAGGAAGGAAGGAAGGAAGGAAGGAAGGAAGGAAGGAAGGAGGGAGGGAGGGAGGGAGGGAGGGAGGGAGGGAGGGAAGGAAGGAAGGAAGGAAGGAAGGAAGGAAGGAAGGAAGGAAGGAAGGAAGGAAGGAAGGAAGGAAGGAAGGAAGGGAGGGAGGGAAGGAAGGAGGGAAGGAAATGCATAATTTCTTATTCAAAAATTATCGAGAATTTCAAGAGAGTAATTGCAGAACACTAAACAGGGCCCTTTGAGAGCATGGAATTTTGCATAACTAAACAGATAGTATGCACATGAAGCCACCCTTGTCACTAGTAACACTGCCATCACATATGCTATGGTCACTATAAGAAGAAACTGGATGTCATTGTAATGGATACCATTATCATTTAAACTATTGAGTAATCTCCCTAAATTGAATAGCTCACAACACTTCCAGTTTAAAAATTTTGCACCCACTGTTGTGAAGGCTAGAGTCTGCCACTTAATCAGTATTTGTTTAAAACAATGAAATATTAATTTGTCCTAATGTTCATTATCATCACCATTTTATGGTCCCAAAGTCATCATGAGCCTAAATGATTTACTCTTCAGGAGTACAACTTACTATTCCGGATACTGAAACATTTTCTTCCTTCAAAATCAATTGAAATTATTCTAATACTAAATGGTGTAAATGATTAATGGCAAAATCAATTTGAAAGACACTGCATATAAAATACTTTATAGAATGTATAAATTTGAGATGATAAATGGTCAGAGAAGTCACTCAACAAACATTTGTTGAGCACCTACATTTCTACAGAAAAATAGGATATCTATTATAATTTCAAAGGATGATTTGGCTGAAAAATCATTGGGATTAATTAAGCATCATTGTACTGAGTCCCATGAAAAATTCTGAATTAGTGAAGCAAATACAAATGGTCATCAAAATTGAATATAATCCTTGAAACTAAAATCTCTTTTGCCAAGAGCCACCTGCATTTAATGTGTTTGTTGTTATGAAATCCTGTCATATGTCCTAATATTTTTTGTTTTATGATAAAATTTAAACATTTCCCTAAAAAAATTCGTTGATTGAGTCATTAACTACTTTCTTGAGTTACTTGCCTCTGTTCTAAACTTGCCTTGATTGACTTAAATTGGGTGTGTATGGCCATGGTAAATGAGCAGAACATAGTAAATTCTGAGCAGACACAGGTTGACAGTCACAAACAAAAATTATGCAAAATTTAATTGACATTTACTGATTTGTATGATCGTTATTATACTGTAGGAAATTAAGTGTAAATATTAGGGAGTTGACCAAAAGGGTTGAAATTAGTATTACCTTTACAAAATGTAGTATTACTATAATTGGATCTGAGTCAGGAGGTTTCATGGAAAATAATAAGCCTTCCTTTAGGGATCTATTGAATCATGACCATTTTATCTAGCTTCTAAAATGAGCTTGGTTGCAGATGATAGGGGGAAAGAGCAGGTTTGTAGAGTGATATATAAGATATGATGAGATATTTTCTTTGGGACCTCTATTCCCCCATTAAATACATGCAGCTGGATCCAGAGGGCAAATACATTCAGGTGCACTCTCCAAGAAGAATATGAACATGATATGTGCTTTCCTGTTTGTTCTGTCTGACAGATGTAACCAAGTGGTGGTACTGGGAAAGATACACAGCAGACACTGGGAACAGAACTAGAGACAGGATACAATTTTCATGACCAAAAATTGGGCTAGTATAATGAAGAAAAATCTTATTATAGATTAAGACAATGTTTCACCACTGAGTCAAAGTTGGCAAAAGTTAGGAACAAATAAGGAACGCAGTGTATGATTTTCTGTCACTGTCAAAAACCTTGCAGACATGTAGTGTGTCTGTGTTGGCATGGTTAAAGGTGCAGAATCAAAAGCCACATGACAGTAAAAATACAGAAAATGGGGTAAGATGAGTGAATAGTATAGAACATACAAATGATAGGTCTTGGAAATGATTAAGTGTGAAAAGAAGGAGAGGGAAAAGATTCAACCAGGGTTCCAAGATGCAAAAAAATATGTGACAAAAAGAATGGTGGTTTATAAATAGAAAGAAAAAATACAAGGGAAGATGATAGGTAAATTCAGTTTGTCCATTTGTATTAGAGGTGACATCAGGGCACTCACGGCAAATTTTCATTAATTCATGTGAGTAAATTTCGGTTGGAGAGAAGGCTTACAAATGGACACACAGATTTGAGGATAATTTGCATTAAAACGATAGTTGAAAATCATGAAAATAGATGAAATGATAATAGAAAGAGAAGTCAGTAAGGATAAAAATTGCTAATCATCTACATGAAAGTGTGTGGGGGGGAAGCAATTGTGGATTGTGCTTCAAGAATAAGAACACTAAAAATATATTGCTACAGACTACAGAAAGAAAGAATATTCAAATCTTATTCTCCTAACAGCCCAACTTCAAAATGTAAACGAATTCAAATTTTCTTGTTAAATAACAGGACCTCAATCACCATCCCACTTTATTGGTCAATACAATCTCTTTTGCAGGTGAAGTAGCTTATTTCCTCTGCAGTCATTGTGTTAAATAAGAGTTGCAAGTATCTCTGTATTTGACAAGCAAACCGTTGACTTGCTTTTCCTTTGATCAACATTAAAATTCTTCTTTCTCTTTGTGTTTTCTGTCACTCAATTATATCTAGAGTATCCCATAAAATATGGCTGTGTGGGAAACATTAATTGTACTATTATTTGATTCCCTTTCCTTTATGATTCTCTAGTGACTCTTCTTCGAAAGACCCTAGTAATACTGTGCATTTCATTGATATGTTGCTTGTCTTGTGTTCTCCCTTGATGTCTCTGAAATTACAGCTCAAATAGAAATCTCTGTGTTTTAATAGGATTCCCTTGTCTACAAACTCAATATCAACTCAATTATATATTCTTAAAAGCTATTTACAGCTTTAAATCTAATGCAAATCAGGAAATTTAATTTAAGAACTGTGAGTTACTCAACAGTAATAAGAATTTCATAAATAGAAGATGACTTTTGTCTAATAGAGATAAATTTCTCAACATTTTAACTGCATGCTAATTCTAATAACAACATTATACCATGAAAATGAACTCAGAACTTATGAATATTATTATTGGAGACATCAAGAAAATTGGTTGTTCACTTCTTACAGAGTTGAAATGCCTTTTATTATTGCCATATTCTATCCAACCAAATAAACTCAACCATATTGCAGCATGAAGCACTTTAATGATGTTATATAAAAATATGACCAATGAACAAGAAAGATTATTTCTAAATTTAATCAGTCACCATTCTAGAACTATTCACAATAGTAGAAAATGAAACTTGATGATATCATAGAGGTGATTTCATTTTTATTGTAAGAATACCTTTTCTAATTGGAAACAAAATATATATACCATGGAAAGACTGAGAAAGAGAATATTTCCAATTTTGAGACTTCCTAGTAAATTTGAAAATAAAGTAATGCATTGTTTTATTGAAAGCCCTACACATGTTTAAGGTGACTAATTTCTCTTCCAGTTCAGTTCTTTCCTCTGCTTGATCCTTTCCCTTTTGTGCCTGTATGAATTCACATGTGCATAAATGTTATATATTTGCTCGCTGACTTCATATTTGAGAGGTTGACCAGAGAAATGTGTGAGAAAATCAGTCCCCCTCCTTTTGAAGTAATCAAGATCTCTATGTCTCTGATAACTTTTATTTCAATTGGATTTGTAATAAGTTTGGTTTTTTTAATTATTATTTTGATATTTTTGCTATATTGAATTATTTGGCTAGTAAGAACAAGATGAAAAAAATATATAAGAATAAATACTGAAAGCGAAAAGAAAAACAACTGTGAAAAACAGCTATTTATAGCAAGAGATCAGAGTAAAATTTTTACTTCCTATCCATATGTTAAAAACTTTCTCTCTCTCTTTGCCTCCCTTCCTCTTCCTCTGTCCATCTCACCCTCTCTCCCTCTCTCTACAAGACTGGAAGAAAGAAAAATATCCCTTGACCCCTTCTACAAAGAACAATAAATGACAATTTAAATAAAGTGTTTTAGAGTGCTGATTTCTTGGCCCAGTTTTGATATATTAAGTAGTATAGTATCTTCTTTGCTCAATCAACAATTTATTAACAGAGTAAAGCTCTTAAAAAATTAATAAAAACACAGAGCTGGAATCAGATACAGAAAAAAAATCCTTTTTTGCAAACATATTATAAAAATATGTTAAATACAGTTATTAAGGACAACATCCATTTTGAGAAGGAAGTTGGAGACAATAAGTGGACAGAAAACATGATCTGGTATTTTGCAAAAATATGTTTAAATAAAACAGTATGCAGACATATTATTCTTTCATGCATAGGGAGCTGCCAAAGGAAGCATAACTTGTTTGCCTTTCTTTGAGACTCCAGCACAAGAAAACGACAGTGGTGCTGGCAAAGGGAGAGTGCTGAGGAACACTGAGATGTAGCTCTCCAGTTGGGTCTCCCTTGAACTAACACATCTTTATGCACAGCTGCATCTAAGAGCATGCCACAGAAAAACAGACTGCAGGCTGAAGCCAGAGTGTTTCTCCTGCAACACCAGGTGAGACTAAACTGAGTGGGTTTTTCATTGCAACTCTGATCCTTGGCAGAAAAAGCTCTAAGTCACAAAGATTAAGACCACCTATTCAGGCTGGGCATGGTGGCACATGCCGGTAATCCCAGCAATTTGGGAGGCCTAGTCGGGTAGATCACCTGAGGTCAGGAGTTCAAGATCAGCTTGGCGAACATGGTGAAACCTCATATCTACTAAAAATACAAAAAAATTAGCTGGGTGTGTTGCGGGGCACCTGTAATCCCAGCTACTCAGAAAGCTGAAGCAGAAGAATCGCTTGAACCCAGAAGTGAAGGTTTCAGTGAGCCGATATGGTGCCATTGCACTCCAGCCTGGGCAACAACAGCAAAACTCTACAAAAAAAACAAAAACAAAAACAAAAACAAAAACAAACAAACAAAAAAAACACCTATGACAGAAATTTTACAGATAATCCATACTCTGTGATTAGAAGTTAAGTGTATAGTTATGAATGGTTTATTATAATTTGAACTGGTTTTTTGGTAACTCACCATTTTTAAGTCATTCCATAAACAAATCTCTATAATGATGTTAAAGTGGCTACATGGGAACTCAATAACTGTCTTCTTTCAGTACTAACTTAGCTTCACAAACTATGTTGGAGATGAATGCTTTCACTTTATAGAAAAGTGCATTACAGACAAATGAAAGAAAGGTATTCTGTTACTATTATATACCTGTGGGTTGTTGAATCAGCCAAAATTTCATTCCCCTGCTATACTTTTAACTTAAATTTAAAATATTGACTTTCATGAAAGCCTAATACGTTAATGAAGCAAACATATATTAAAAAATAAGCTATTGAAGGCAACTGTATTACTCTGTTTTCATGCTGCTAATAAAGACATATCTGAGACTGGGCAATTTACAAAAGAAAGAGGTTTATTGGACTCACAGTTCAACATGTCTGGCAAGGACTCACACTCATGGTGGAAGGTGAAAGGCACATCGCACACAGTAGCAGACAAGAGAAGGGTTACTATGGTCTTGGGAAGCTCTACCCCTGTGGCTTTGCAGGGCACAGTTTCCCTCCCAACTTCTTTCACAGGCTGGCATGGAGTATCAGGGTTTTCCAGGAGCATGGTGCAAGTTGATGGTGGATCTACCATTCTGAGGTCTGGAGGATGGTGGCCCTCTTCTCACAGCTCCACTAGCTGATGCCCCAGTAGGAACACTGTGTGGGGGCTCTGGCCCCACATTTACCTTCTGCACTGCCCTAGCAGAGGTTCTCCACGATGGCCTCATCTCTGGAATAAAATTCTGCCTTGACATCCAGGCATTTCCATACATTCTGGGAAATCTACGTGGAGGTTCCAAAACCCCAATTCTTGACTTCTGTGCACCCATAGATTCAACATCACGTGGAAGCTGCCAATCCTTGGTATCTGCACCTTCTGAAGCAACAGCTGGAGCTGTACCTTTGCCCCTTTTAGTCATGGCTGGAGTGGCTGGGATGCAGGGCACTAAGTCCCTAGGCTTACATACAGCACAGAGACCCTGGGCCCAGCCCACAAAACTATTTTCTCCTAGGTGTTCAGGCCTGTGTTGGGAAGGGCTGCCATGAAGACCCCTGACATGCCCTGGAAACATTTTCCTCATGGTTTTGGGATTAACATTTGGCTCCTCATTACTTATGCAAATTTCTGCAACTGGCTTGAATTTCTCCTCAGAAAATTGGTTTTTATTTTCTATCACATTGTCAGGCTGCAAATTTTCTAAACTTTTATGCTCTGCTTCCCTTATAAAACTGAATGCCTTTAACAGCACCCAAGTCACTTCTTGATTGCTTTGCTGCTTAGAAATATCTTCTGTCAGATACCCTAAATCATCTCTTTCAAGTTCAGAGTTCCACAAATCTCTAGGATGGGGGCACAATTCCTCTAGTCTCTTTGCTAAAACAATGAGTCAGTCACCTTTGCTCCAGTCCCCAACAAGTTCCTCATCTTCATCTGAGACCACCTCAGCCTGGATTTCATTGTCCATATCATTATCAGCATTTTGGTAAAAGCCATTCAACAAGTCTCTAGGAAGTTCCAAGCTTTCCCACATCTTCCTGTCTTCTTCTGAGCCCTCCAAACTATTCCAGCCTCTGCCTTTTACCCAGCTCCAAAGTTGTTTTCACATTTTTGGGTATGTTTTCAGCAGTGCCCCACTCTACTGGTACCAATTTACTGTACTAGTTAGTTTTCACACAGATGATAAAGACATACCCAAGTTTGGGCAATTTACAAAATAAAGACGTTTATCAGACTCACAGTTCCACTTGGCTAGGGAGGTCTCACAATCATGATAGAAGGTGAACAGCACGTCTAACATGGTGGCAGACAAGAGAAGAGAGCCTGTACAGGAAAACTCTCCTTTATAATAGACATCAGATATTGTGAGACTTAATATCATGATAACAGCACAGGAAAGACCTGTCCCCATGATTCAATTACTTGTGCAGGAAAATTCCCCCTTATAATAACCATCAGATATCATAAGACTTACTCAATATCATGAGAACAGCACAGGAAAGATCTGCCCTCATAATTCAATAACCTCCCACCAGGTCCCTCCCACAACATGTGGGAATTTAAGATGCGATTTGAGTGGAGACACAGCCAAACCATATCAGCAACCAATGTCATTTCAACTAAATAATATACCCAAATCAGCTCTTTAACAAATATCAAGGGGCAGATGGGGGCTTTACTGCTGTTAATAGCATATGCCTCTTTTTAGGTTACAGTCACGATAGCTTAGCTATCCACCATAGAGTTGCACATAAATGCCTGAAAATAACAGATGGTATTTTAAACAAACATATTTCCCACTATATCATCAGCATAAAGTTAGATACAGATTGCTTGCTTTCATTCTGATGCAGCATCAGTGAACTCATCAATAGCACATCTTTGTTAAAGCGAGTATTAATTATAACTCTACTGTGTCTTCAGAGTGTAATGTCAGAGGTAAAAACGTTGCTGCTTTTAAAAAAGTATTAATAAGCCAATTATTTTTCTTCACTTTGTCAAATTTTAAATATAAATTCTATTTTGACTAATGTAGCAATTAAATTTGTTCAAATTGTAATCTAGATACACAGGCACATTAGCATAAGTGTGCTTCTCTTCACATATCCTGACAGAAAAGTAATAACCAAATGGAAGACAGTGAAATATAACTCAGAATTCTCTGGAGACCTCTGTCCTATTTTGCTGATTGGGAAGTTTCTAGCTCTTAAATTGTATGGGAATTAAATAGTACACCCTTAAGCCTAGCCCACAGGATTTACAAGCTCTAAATTCCAGCTTTTTATTTTATGTATTCCCTATGATAAAAGTATCAATAAACTACAGATTTTTTTTCCTAAAAAACATTTTTTAATTTAAAAACAAAGATTCAGCATTTCTAATGCTTGGTGGTAAGATTAGGAAATGTTACACAAACCATTACTTGTGAGATGTGACTCAGAAATACGTGTATCCAAGGGCCTAATTTTAAACGCCAAACTATTACATGAGCAGAGTAAGTGAAAAAAACCAAATTGCTACAACACTTGCCTTGCAAGTAAATGGGCAATTAATGTTTGAGTAGGAAGACATATTTGTGAAAAAGTAGTATATATAATTACCAAATATTAAGATAAATAATTTTATATTATTTATAATTATATTATTAATATGAAATAAAAAGCATACAAAATATCAACATAATTTTAAGTACAGACCCAAAGACACATGATGAACTTGCAAATTTTTTCATTCCCCAGAATGTTTGAGTATATTAATTATAATATTAACTATTGAGAATTGTAATTAATTAAATATATGGTTATTCATAATCTACTGTATCCTATGACAAAGTATATAGAAGTAAAAACAAGATAAAAATTCTTTCTTTTCTATATCTTAAGGTTCTTCATAATATTTAAATGTTGCAAAAAATTATAGTTTAATAATATTGACAATGATTTAAAATTATTTTTAACATACTTTGTGTTTTTATATTTAACAGAAGGCTATGTTGTATTTCTTTAGAAATGAAGCATTTTTTCTTTCATTTTTTTCATTGTGATAAAATAGATGTAATGAAATTTATCATTTTTAAATATACAGTCCAATGGTACGGGTACATTCATAATGTCGTGTAATCATCACCACCATACACCTCCAGAGCTGTTTTCCTCTTAAAAAACTAAACCTCTCTACCCATTAAACAAATACTCACCATTCACCCCTTCCTGAGATCCACTAACCTTGTTCTCTATGATTTTGACTGCTATAGGTACCTAATGTAAGTGGAAACATATAGCATATATCTTTCTGTGACTGGCTAGCATAACGTCCTCAAAGTTTATACATGCTGTAGCATACGTCAAAATTTCTTTCCTTTTGAATAAAGGCTGAATAAAATTTTATTGATATACCATATTTTACTTATCTATTCATCTGTCCATGGGTATTTGGATTACTTCCATATTTTAACCACTATGAATAATGCTCCTATGTACATGAGTGCTATGGCCTGAATGTTTGCACCCTCTGCAAACTTGTATATGCAAACGTAATCAACAACGTGATGGCATTAGAAGGTGGAGTTTTCAGGAGGTGATTAGGTCATGAGGGTTAAGACCTCTTGAATAGATGAGATTCCTTTATGAAAGAAGTCCTAGAGAACTGATTCACTCCTTCCACCATGTGAGGACACAGTGAGAAAGCACTGCCTAAAGTAGACCCTCACATGACACTGAATCGATGAGTGCCTTGATCTTGGACTTCTCAGCTCTCAGAATTGTGAAAAATAAATTTCTGTTGTTTATAAGCTACCTAGTTGATGGTATTTTTTTATAACAGCCTAAAGGGACTCAGACAGTAAGTGTACAAATCTCTTTGAGACTGTGATTTTCATTATTGGGGGTATATACACAGAAGTAGAATTGCTGGATCATATGAAATTCTATTTTATTATTATTTTAGGAACCACCATACTCTTCCAGAGCACCTCTGTCATATTATGTTTCCACCAGCAGGACACAAGTGTTCCAATTCTCCACATCCTCACCAACACTTGTTATTTTAGAGTAGTCATCCTAATTGCTGTGAAATGATATCTCATTGTGGTGTTGATTTTCATTTCCCTAATCATCAGTGATGCTGAGCATCTTTTCATGTGTTTATTGCCCATTCATATATTTTCTTTGTATATATGTCTTTTCAAGTCCTTTGCCTGCTTTTGAATTATTTGGTTTTGTATTGGTTTTTTGACAATTGAGTTGTAGGAGTTCTATATACATTCTGAATATTAACCCCCTATCAAATATGTGATCTATAAATATTTTTCCCATTCCATAAGTTGCCTTCTCACTCTATTGATAGTCTCCTTTCATGGACAAGTTTTAATTTTTATAAAGTCTAATTTTTATATTTTTTCTTTTGTTGCCTGTGCTTCTAGTGTCCTATCCAAAAAAGTCATTTCCAAATGCATTGTGATGAAACTTTTGTCTCATGTTTTCTCCTAAAGTTTTATAGTGTGATGTCTCCTACATTTAGAATTTTTATCCATTTTGAGTTACTTTTTATATCATGTTAAGTATGTGTCCAATGTCATTCTTTTGCATGAAGATAGTCCATTTTCACAGCATCATTTGTTGAATAGACTATATTATCCCCAGGATAACCATGATACCCAGTTCAAAAATCATTTTATAATATATGTAAAGGTTTACTTCTGGACTCTGTATTCTATATTACCTTGAGCTATATGTCTGTAATTATGCTAACACTAGTCTTTTTTGTTACTATAGCTTTGTTGTAACTTTTGAAACCAGGAACTATGAGTTCTTCAACTTTGTTCTTCTTTTTAAGATAATTATGGCTATTAAGGATCTTTTTAAATTCTGTATATATTTTAAGATGGATTTTTCTATTTCTGCAAACATGTAATTTTGATAACAATTACATTGAATCTGTAGGTTGTTTGGGGGAGTATTGGCATCTTAAGGCTTCAATGCATGATTATAGAATACTTTTCCATGTATTTGTGTATTCTTTAATTTGTTTCAGCAATGTTTTATTATTTTTATTGTACAAATCTTCCCTCACCCTGGTTAATTTGTTTCAGCAATGTTTTATCATTTTTATTATACAAATCTTTCATTTTCTTGGTTAATTGAATTCCTACACCTTTCATTGTTTTCGATGCTATTGTAAATGGAATTGTTTTCTTAATCTTTTTCATACTGTGCATTGCTAATGTACAGAAACGCAAGTGATTTTTGTACATTGACTTTGCAAGCTGCTACTTCATTAAATTTGTTTGTTGTAATAGGTTCTTGTGGAATTTTTAGGGTTTTTAAAATATAAGATAATATAATTCTCAAACAGAGAGAATTTTACTTCTTCCTTTCCAATGTGAATGTCCTTTATTTCCTTTTCTTGCATGACTTATCTGGCTAGGACTTCTGGTACTATCTGGAAGAGAAAGTGTCAAGAGTAGGCACCTTTGGTACTATCTGGAAGAGAAAGTGTCAAGAGTAAGCACCTTTGCCTTATTCCTGATCTTGAAGAAAACACTTTCATTCTTTAATCATTGAATACGATTTTGACTGTGAGATTTTTTATATGGCCTTTATTGTGTTGAGGTAAATCTGTTCTATACCTATTCATTGAATTTTTTTTATCATGAAAGATTGTTGAACTTTGTCAAACGTTTTTCTGCATCAATTAAAATGATCCTATTGCCCACCATCTTCATTCTGTTAATGTGTTACTTTATTTTTGTATATGGGTTTATTCTTGCATTTCAGGAATAAATCCCTATTTATGATATATAATTGATATGGTTTGGCTGTGTCCCCACCCAAATCTCATCTTGAATTCCCACATGCTATGGGAAGAACACAGTGGGAGTTTATTGAATCATGGTGGCAGGTCTTTCCAATGCTGTTCTCATGAGAGTGAATAAGTCTCAGGAGATGTGATGACTTTATAAGGTAGATATTTCCTGCACAAGCTCTATTTTTGCCTGTTGCCATCCATGTAAGAAGTAACTTGCTCCTCCTTGCTTTCTACTATGATTAGGAGGTCTCCCCAACCATGTGGAACTGTAAGTCCCATTAAACCTCTTCCTCCTGCAAATGGCCTGGTTTCAGGTATGTCTTTATTAGCATCATGAAAACAGACAAATGCAGTAAATCAGTACTGGTAGAGTGGGGCACTGTTGAAAGATACCCAAAAATGTGAAAATGTCTTTGGAAGAGGGTAACAGACAGAGATTGGAAGAATTTATGGGGCTCAGAAGAAGATAAAAAAATGTGGGAAAGTTTGGAACTTTCTAGGGACTTATTGAACGGCTTTGACCAAAATACTGATAACAATATGGACAGTAAAGTCCAGGCCCAGGTGGTCTCAGATAGAGATCAGGAAATTGTTGGGAAATGAAGCCAAGGTGACTCCTATTATGTTTTAGCAAAGAGACTGGTGGAATTGTGGCCCTGCCTAGAGATTTGTGGAACTTTGAACTTGAGAGAGGTGATTTAGGGTATCTGGCAGAAGATATTTCTAAGCAGTAAAGCATTCAAGCGGTGACTTGAGTGCTGTTAAAGGCATTCAGTTTTATAAGGGAAACAGAGCATAAAAGTTTGGAAAATTTGCAGCCTGACAATGTGATAGAAAAGAAAATTCCATTTTCTGAGCAGAAATCCAAGCCTGTTGCAGAAATTTGCAAAAGTAATAGGGAGCTGAATGTTAATCCTCAAGACAATGGGGAAAATGTTTCCTGGGCATGTCAGAGGTCTTCATGGCAGCCCTTCCCATCACAGGTCCAGATGCCTAGGAGGAAAAAGTGGTTTCATGGGCCAAGTCCGGTACCCGTGCTGTGTGCAGCCTGGGGACATGGTGCCCAGTATCCCATTTGCTCCAGCAGTGGCTGAAAGGGGGCAATGTAGAGCTCGGGTCATGGCTTCAGAGGGTGTCAGCCTCAAGCCTTGACAGCTGGCATGTGGTGTTGAGTCTGCCAGTATACAGAAGTCAAGAATTCGAGTTTGGGATCCTCTGCCTAGATTTCAGAGGTTTCAGGGAAATGCTTGGAAGTCAAGGCAGAAGTTTGCCGCAGGGATGGGGATCTCATGGAGAATGTATTCTAAGACAGTGCAGAAGGGAAATGTGGGGACCGAGCCGCCACACAGAGTCCCTACCATGACATCACCTAGTGAAGTTGTGAGAAGAGGGCCACCCATCCTCCAGATCCCAGAATGGTAGGTCCATGGACAACTTGCAACACTCACCTGGAAAAGCTGCAGACACTCCATGCCAGCCCATGAAAGCAGCCAGGGCTGCAAAGCCATAGGGGCAGAGCTGTGTGGCAGCCCACACCTTGTATCAGCATGACCTAGATGTGAGACATGGAGTGAAAGGAAGTCATTTTGGGGCTTTAAGATTTGACTGTCCCACTGAATTTTGGACTTGCGTGGGGCCTGTACCCCTTTGTTTTGGCCAATTTATCCTATTTGGAATGGCCTTATTTACCCAATGCCTGTACTCCCATTGTATCTAGGAAGTAACTAACTTGCTTTTGACTTTACAGGCTCATAGGCAGAAGGGACTTGCCTTATCCCTGATAAGACATTAGACTGTGGACTATTGAGTTAATGCTGAAATTAATTAAGACTTCGGGGGACTGTTGGGAAGGCAAAATTAGTTTTGAAATGTGAGGACATGAGATTTGGGAGTGGCCAAGGACAGAATGCTATGATTTGGCTGTGTCCCCAACCAAACCTCATCTTACATCCCCACTTGTTGTGGGAGGAACCTATTGGGAGGTAATTGAATTATGGGGGCAGTTCTCTCCTGTGATGTTTTCATGATAGTAAGTCTCATAAGATCTGATGGTCATTATTAGGGGGAGTTTCCCTGCACAAGCTATCTTTTTGTCTGCTCCAATCCATGTGAGATGTAACTTGTTCCTCCTTTCCCTCTGCCATGATTGTGAGGCCTCCCCAGCCACGTGGAACTGTAAGTCTCATTAAACCTCTGTGTTTTGTATATTGCCCAGTCTCGAGTATGTCTTTATTAGCATCATGAAAACAGACTAATACAATAATGCTATTAATATGTTCTTGAATTTGGTTTACTAGTATTTTGTAAAGGAGTTTTACATCCATGTTCATAAGGAATGTTGGCCTATAATTTTCTTTTCTTATAATTTGTTTGTCTGGCTTTGGTTTCAGGACAAGACTGGTTCATAGATTTAGCAAGTGTTTCCTTGTCCTTAATTTTTTGGAATAGTTTGAAAGGTTTGATGTTAGTTGTGTTTTAACTGTTTGGTACAATTCAGCAATTGTTTGAATTGTCAAGTCAGAAACTTACAGAGTCAGAATTAGATGAATTACAAGTCAGAATTAGATGAATCTAATTCATCAATTAGATCAAGGGCATTCATTTGTTGATATTTTCTATATCTGATTAAATCACCTTATTAGTTATGAGTTTTATATTTGTTCATGATTCAGTTGTGGTAAGTTTTGTGTTTCTAGGAATTCATTTATTTCGTCTGGGCTGTACAATATTTGTTGCCAATAATTGTTCCAAGTACTCTTTTATACTCCTTTTGATTTCTGCAGAATTGAAAATAATGTTTCAATTTCATTTCTGATTTTACTAAATTGAGTCTTCTCAATCTAGCTAAAGGTTTGTCTACTCTATTGATATTATTTGATAACCAACATTTGGTTTCATTGCTTTTCTCCATTTTTCTATACTTTCTTTCATTTCTCTGAGATTTACTTACTTTCTTATTTCTTCTAGCTTTGTGTTTAATTTGTTCTTTTTCTCTGCTTCTTTAATTTGCAAAGTTAGGTTGTAGATTTGAGATCTTTCTTATTTTTTAGTGTGAGCACATATAGCAATAAATTTTTCCCTTTGCACTGCTTTTGCTGAATCCTGTAAGTTTTAACATGTTATGTTTTTGTTTTCAGTTATAACTAAGCACTTGTTAATTTCCCTTGTGATGTCTTCTTTGTTCATTAGCTGAATGTGTTATTTCCACAAAGTTGTAAGTTTTCCTGTTTTGTTTCTATTATTGGTTTCTAACATTATCCCACTGTGGCCAGAGAATATACTTTGTGTAACATCTATCTTTTAAAATACATTGAGACTTAATTCGTGGCTTACCATATAATTTATATTGGAAAATGTCCCATGTTTACTGGAAAAGTATGCATTTTGTTGTTAGTAGAGTGTTCTGTGTGTGTATGTTAGATTCAACTAGTTTGTTGTATTTATTTATTTTTATTTTTTATTTTTTATTTTTGTAGGTACATAGTAGGTGTATATATTTATGAGGTATGTGACTTTTCATTATGCTATGTACATCCTGTTTTCTGACTAATCTGTCTGGTTATCTATATTAAGAGTGAAGTATTAAAGTCTCAAGCTATTATTATTGAACTGTGTATTTCTCCTTTCAAGTCTGTCCATTTTTGCTTCATATATTTTGATGGTGCATTATTATGTATATAAATGTTTATAAATAGTATCTCTTATTGCTGTATTAAAACTTTGTTTAAATATGATGACTTTCTTTGTCTTTTGTAAACTTTCATGATTTCAAATATATTTGTCTCATATTATTAAAGCCACTCCTGCTCTTTTTGGGTTACTACTTGCATGGAATTTTCTTTTCTTTTTTTTTATTATTATACTTTAAGTTCTGGGGTACACGTGCAGAACATGCAGCTTTGTTACATAGGAAACCATGTGTCATGGTGGTTTGCTGCACCCATCAACCCGTCACCTGCATTAGGTATTTCTCCTAATATTATCCCTCCCCTTGGTCCCCACCCCATGACACACCCTGGTGTGTGATAGTCTCCTTCCTATGTCCATGCAGTGCTTGGTTTGCTGTTCTTGTGATAGTTTGCTGAGAATGATGGTTTCCAGCTTCATCCATGTCCCTGCAAAGTACAGGAATTCATCCTTTTTTATGGCTGCATAGTGGAATTTTATTTTCTATCCTCTCATTTTTAAACTTTATATATCTATTTGTATCTAAATTGAGTCTCTTATAGATAGCATACAGTTATGTCATGTTTGTTTAATCCATTGTGCTCATCTTTATCTTTCGATTAGAGTTTAGTCCATTTACATTCAAAGTAATTACTGATAGGGAGAAACTTATTTTTGTATTTTGCTATTTATTTTCTCTACACTATATGGCTTTTTTTGTTCCTCATTTCTTGTATTGCTATATTCTTTGCAGTTTCATTAATTTTTTTGCAGTGAAATATTCTCATTTTCCTTTTCATTTTTTTCATGTGTATTCTGTAACTATTTTCTTGGTTGCTACAGTGAGTATTACATTTAACATTATTAAGTTATAACATTTTATTTTTAATTCATACCAGGTCTCCTTTGATGACACATAAAATAAAACCCTGGTCCCTTTCAGCTTCTTTCTCACTCCTTTCAATTATTAATTTCACAAAATTAAATATTTATATGTTGTGTGTCCCAAAACACAAACTAATAGTTGGCTTTAATGCATGAATCTCTTAAATTATGTAGAAAACAAAATGTAGAGTTATAAATTAAAGTTACAACCCGCTAGCTTTTAGACTAATAATTGCTTAGTAATGTACTAGTGTTTTAAATCATGTAAAAAACAAAAAGTTAGGCTACAAAGCATTGTCATGATAATTTTAGCTTTTATTATTTCCCATGTCTTTACCTTTATTAGTGTTTTTATTTTTTCAGTTACTGTGTAATGCACTTCTGTTGAATATGGCAGTCTACTGACTTTTGGCCTTCAAAGTTTTCAACGAAAAATTTGTTAATAACATTACAAATTATTCTTAACGTATGATGGGATTACATCCTGTTAACTCATTATAAATCAAAAGCATTGTAAGTGAAAATTACAATGTAATTGAAAAACTACAACCCTAACTGTTTATCAGGGGTTACTAATACCCTAATAAACCCATTATAAAGCCAAAAAATTATAAGTCAAACCTTCATAAGTTCAGATGCTCCTCAACTTATGATAAGGTTACAGCTCAATAAACCTACTGTCAATGTGAAAAATTACTAAGTAAAACCATTGTTAATTAGTTGCAGTAAGGACCCCTTGAACGTGATGAATCAGTTCTCTCTCTCTCTCTTTTTTTTTTTTTTTTTCTTTCAAGATTCTCTCTGTGTCTTGGATTTCAAAAGTTTAATTATAATGTTCTCTGGGCTGGTCTGCTTAAGTTTATCCTACTTGAAGTTTGTTGAGTTTACTAGTTGTTTATATTCATGTCTTTCACTAAACTTAGGAAGTTTTATTGCCATTATTTCTTCAAATAAGCCCTTTATCCTTTTCTTTCTCTTCTCATTCTGAGACTGCTGTAATTGTCATGTTGGTCCACTTGATGATGTCCCACAGGTTCATTAGACTCTGTTTACCTTTCTTCAATCTTTGTCCTTTTAATGCAAAATTTTCAATTGTTATATCTTCAAGTTTACCGATTTTTTTTTTGCCTTCTTAAATCTGCATTTCAACTTCTTTAGTAATTTTTTATTTCAGTTATTATATCTTCAGCTCTAGAATTTTTGTTTTAGGTTTTCTTTCTTATTGATTGATTGACTAATTTTTGAGACAGGCTCGAGCTCTGTCACCCAGGCTTGAATGCAATGGCATAATCATGGCTCACTGCAACCTCTGCCTCCCATGCTGAAACCATCCGCCCACCTCAGCCTCCCAAGTAGCAGGGAGTACAGGTGCCCCCCACCAGACCTGGCTAATATTTTTCTATTTGTGGTAAAGACAAAAATCATCATGTTGCCCGGGCTCATCTCGAACTCCTGAACTCAAGCAATCCTCCTGCTTGAGCCTACCAAAGTGCTGAGATTACAGGCATGATTTGCCATGCCCAGCCTGTCTTTCTATTCATTCATATTTCCATTTTGTTCATACATTATTTTCTTGACTTTCTCCATGTTTTCACTTAGTTATTTGAACATCTTGAAGACAGTTTTTTTTTTTTAAGTCTTTGTCTAGTAGGTCAACTCTCTGGTCTTTCTAAGTAACAGTTTCCTTCGGTTTATTTTTATTTCCTTGAGTAGATGATACTTGTCTGTTTCTTTGTATGCCCTAAAAGTTTTTTCCTCAATACTGAAATTTAAATCTAATAATGTGGTAACTCTGGAAATTACATGCTCCTCTTTACCCACGGTTTTGGTTTGGTTTGGTTTTTATTGTTGTAGGCTTTCTCTATGCCAAAGACCCTTCTGAGGTGTAAATTTAGGATCTTCTCAGACTCTTTTATGCACCTGTTTCTTTCCCTGGATATACACAGTGGCTTTCTAACTTCCCCTGTAAATGCAGTGGCTTTTGAATATCATAGTCTTTACTGTTTAGCTCACAAATGGGGCAAAACAGAGAGAGAGAGAGAATTAAAAAAAGGCACTAGCCATTTAAATCCTATGGAAGTTGCTTTACTAGATCCCCTGGAAGTTTCTTTAGCCAGAGTGTGTGCGAGTTGCAACAGGGTGTGTGTCAGGGGAGGGGGCAAGCAATAATGGCTACTTGCCTCTGTTTATGCTCCTCCATAATAAGAAGCAGCAATCAGTGATCAGAGCACAGATCCCAGATATTTGGAGGACAGAGACCTTATTGCCTACTCTGGCTTCCATAAGCTATGTACAAGCTACTCCTGCAATTCCTCTGCCTACCATGGGACTCAGGATGGAGGATAGATGGCTTCTATTGAGCCAAGAGCTGAAATTAACTGCAGTTTATTATTCAAATCTTCTCTTGGAAGTTATAACTTTCAATAGATTTTAGAATTTCAAAATAATTACATCAGACAGATTCTGCTAATACAGTTGTTTTTCTAGATAGAGAGACAGGCTCCTAAGGCTTTCTACTCAGCCATCTTCCCAGAATTATATAAGGAAGATATATTTATGTAATGTAAATTAAAATGTCTATATAAAAATGTCTACTATTGGTTATTTTTAAACTAAATTCATGTTTTAGTATTCTTGACACTTATCCCTAAAGTTATAAAGTCAAATATTCCATTGTCAATTATGGTGCTTTTTTAAATTAAAGCAATTTTTGACACATTCAATTAGAATACATTTTTCCCTCAGGTTACTTCTATAAACCCTTTATGTTTATTTCTGCTAGTTCATATAACATTGTATAACTGACAGCAAGAGCTTTGTCTTATTTGTACCTAGACTAGTTTAACATGTAGATGTAAAAGTTTACTTATAGTCTGCCTTTAGACTGAAAATAGGAAGTAACTATTCAAGGAATTGATAACTAAGTGGACAAATTACTATTATAAGAGTAGATGCTACATGAAATTTTTAAAAAAGCATAGTAGAAATATGGAATAGGAGCTACATATGTCAAGCACTAAGACCAACTCTGTTGTAGTAATATTTTCTTCACTTTTCAGATTTGAAAACTAGAATATAGACCAGTGGTCTTTGGCCTTTGAAAGTGTTTGTATTGCTATATATATACAAATAAAAGCAGCTAGAAAATAAAACTGAGATTTCAACCTAAAGTTTTTAATTTAGTTCTTTCATGCTGGAACTGAAAATCTTAATATTCTATTATTATGCCATGCTCTTCTTTTGTTCTACCTTACTCTGTTTGCTTGTTTATTTATTTATTTATTTACTTACTTATTTATTTATTTATTTTGAGACGGAGTCTTGCTCTGTCCCCCAGGCTGGAGTGTAGTGGCGCAGTCTCGGCTCACTGCAAGCTCCGCTTCCCGGGTTCACGCCATTCTCCTGCCTCAGCCTGCCGGGTAGCTGGGACTACAGGCGCCCGCCACCTCGCCCGGCTAATTTTTTGTATTTTTTTTAGTAGAGACGGGGTTTCACCGTGTTAGCCAGGATGGTCTGGATCTCCTGACCTCGTGATCCACCCGCGTTGGCCTCCCAAAGTGCTGGGATTACAGGCGTGAGCCACCGCGCCCGGCCACTCTGTTTATTTAATATTTCAGTAAATTTATGTTCATTATTTGAAACCAAACATTATCACCTCCTCTGCCAAACATTGTCATTGTAAAACCTATAGTCTTTCATAGTGCTTCTTAAACATATGTCTGTCATAACAGTTATCAAATCATATTGAATTTGGTTGTATCGCTTACTCTTCACATTGTTAATTTTTTTTAAAGCAATAAATATGCCTGACTTACTAAGTTTCTGGCACTCAGCCCAATCCCTGACTCTTGACAAATTCCCAATAAAAGATGATGTAGAGGGCAGCAGTTAGAACTAGGATGGGAAACATTTTCTCAATAGTGAAGTATATTCCAAAGCTTGGAATTACAAATAAAAGAGTACAGTGTTTAAGGACAGTGATGCCAGTCTGGCTGGAACAAACAATTTAGGAAAACAACATATGGTCTCATGTAATATTTAATTCAACTAGCAGAATTGAGTAATATAGAAAGCTCTAGTGAGTGTCAGAAAAAATATAATTTAAGATTTCAATCAGTTCAAACCACTATATTTAAAGCACTGCCAGAAGGAAGAACAGTATGTATCATGTGTAGATGCAGACATCAGTTTTTATGGGTGAAATTATGAGTAAACTGATTTCAACAAATTCTGGGTCAGTACATTCTAACTGTTAGTACAAAATCGACCACTATATCATTTAGCTTCGTGTCATCTTGCCATGACCAGTTATAGATTTTTTATAATACTTAATACAATGTAAATGTTATGCAAATAATTGTTATGCTGCATTGTTTCTTTATTTGATTTTTTATTGTTATTTGTTATTTTTTGTATTAACTTTCAAATACTTTCAATCCATAGTTGGTTAAATCTGCAAATGTAGAACCCAAAGATACAAAGGGCTAATTGTAATCCTAAATCAGTCTCAGAAATGTTCTTATAAATCCAGAAATTATTTTAAATATTATTTTAGTGTTATTAATTAATAATTTTATATGTTAATAGAAAACCATGTGAAGTTTTGATATATGTTTACAATGTTGGAATGATTATGTTTACAATGTGGAATGGATTAATTCACAAATCCATCACCTCATATACTTATCATTTTTTGTAGGAAAAACATTTAAAATTTACTCTCTTGACAATTTGAAATATACAATGCAATTTGTTATTATATTGACCATTCTGTGAAACAGATAAATAAAACTTTCCCCTCCTGTCTAACTGAAATATGTACCCTTCGATCAGTATATCTCTTCTCCCTAACCACACACCTCTCCCAGCCTTTGGTAACCAACTTCCTACTTCTATGAGTTCAACTTTTTTAGATTTGGTATATAGATGAGATTATGCAACATTTGTCTTTCTGTGCCTAGCTTATTTCACTTAGCATAACGTTGTCCAGGTTCATTCATGTTGTCTCAAATGGCAGGATTCCTTCTCCCCTTTGCAAGGCTGACTAGAATTCCATTGTGTATATATACCACGTTTTCTTTATCCATTCAACTGATGATGGACACCTAGGTTGTTCCCATGTCTTAGCTATTGTGAATAATGCTGCAAAGAAAATGAGCATGCAGATAACTCTTTTGCCTACAGTTTTCAATACTTTTGGGTATATACTCAGTAGTAGTAGTACTGAATCATACAGTAATTCTATTTTTAGTTTTCTGAGGAAACTCCATACTGTTTTACAAAATAACTGTATTAATGTGCATTTCTATCAACAGTGTGCAAGGGTTTCTTTTTCATCAGACACTCAACCAAAACTTATTAACTTTTATCATTTTGATAATTGCCATTCTAACACCATGAGGTAAAATCTTATTGTGATTTTAATTTGTATTTCCCTGATGATTAGTGATTATGAGATTTTTTCCCATATACCTTGTATGTCTCTGAGAAGTATCTAGGTCCTCTGCACATTTTTTGATTAGGTTGTTTGTTTCAAGCTATCTAGTTGTTTGAGTTACTTATATATTTTGGATATTAACCCCTTAATATCCAAATATTATGGTTACAAATATTTTCTCACAATCCATGGGTTGTCTCTTCACTCAATTAATTGTTTCCTTTGCTATACAAAAGTTTTTTGCGTTTGATACATTCTACTTGTTTAGTTTTGCTTTTGCTGCCTGTGCTTTTGAAGTCATAGCCAAGAAATCTTTGTCTAGAACAAAGTTGTGGAGCATTTCTCCTATGTTTTATTCCAGTGATTTTACATCTCCAGTTTTAACATTAAAGTCTCTAATCCAGTTAAGTTGATTTTTGTATATGATATAAGATACGTTTCCAATTTTATTCTTGTGGGTGTTCAGTTTTCCCAATACAATTTATTAAAGAGATTCCCCTTTTCCCATTGTATGTTCTTGACATCTTTGTAAAAAAAGTAATTGATCATAAATGCACAGGCTTAACCGACCATAAATGCAGTACCATGCTGCTGTAATTACTATACCTTTGTGGGAGATTCTGAAATTAGATAGTGTGATGTCTCCAGCTTTATTCTTTTTGATCATGATTGCTTTGGCTATTTGAGGTGTTTTGTAGATCCATACAAATTTTAGAATTTTTTTTTCTATTTCCATTTAAAATGACATTGGAATTTTGACGGAGATTGTGCTGAATATGTGATCTACATATTTGAGTAGAATGGTCATTTAAAAAAATAAATTCTTATAACCTATGAAAATGGGATGCTTGTCTATCTGTTGTGACAGATACAATTTGTTTCATCAATACTACAGTTTTCAGTATACAGATCATTTACCTACTTGGTTAAATATAATCCTAAGTATTTTTTTTTTTTTTTTTTTTTTTTTTTTTTTTTTTTTTTTTTTTTGAGACGGAGTCTCGCTCTGTCGCCCAGGCTGGAGTGCAGTGGCGCCATCTCGGCTCACTGCAAGCTCCGCCTCCCGGGTTCACGCCATTCTCCTGCCTCAGCCTCCCGAGTAGCTGGGACTACAGGCGCCCACAACCGCGCCCGGCTAATTTTTTGTATTTTTAGTAGAGACGGGGTTTCACCGTGGTCTCGATCTCCTGACCTTGTGATCCGCCCGCCTCGGCCTCCCAAAGTGCTGGGATTACAGGCGTGAGCCACCGTGCCCGGCGATCCTAAGTATTTTTTATGTGATTGTGAATAAAATTGACTTAACTTCTTTTCAGATAGTTTACTCTTAGTTTAAAAAAATACTACTAATTTTCATGGTGATGTACTCTGAAAACTCATTGAATTATTTTAACAATTTTAATAGTTGGTGGAGTATTTAGTATATACATACACACACACACATACATATATATATAATCATGTCATCAGCAAAAAGACAATTCAACTTTTTTTCTTTTTATTTGGATGCTATTATTATTATTATTACTAATTTGTCCAATTGCTTTGACTAGAACGTTTAGTATTATGCTGAATAGAAGTGATGAGAGTGGGCATCTTTAGCTTGTTTCTAACCTTAGAATAAGAGATTTTAACTTTTCACCATTGAGCATGATGTTACCTGTGGGCTTATCATATATGGCATTATTGTATTGAGGTACAATCTTTCCATGCCCAATATTTTGAGAGTTTTTTTAATGCAAAAATGTTGAATTTTGTCAAATGCTTTTTCTCCATCTGTATGTCCATATCTCTCTAAAGACATGGAAAGCTTTTAGACAGTATTTCTTTAAATAAACTTTCTTTTCCTTTGTCTTCACTTCTCTTTTGGGTACTTCAATAATTTATATACTTCTAAGTGTGATGGTGTCTCATAGATCCCTTCTGGTTTCTTCAATCTTTTTCTCTTTTTTTCTCTAATTGGCCATTTTTAAATGACTTGTCTTCAAGCTCACAAATTCTTTCTTCTGTCTAATCAAGTCCATTGTTGAAATTCTCTATTGCTTTTTTTCAGTTCTGTCGCTGTATTCTTCAGCTCCAAGGTGTCTGTTAGGTTCTTTTTCATGCTTTCTATTTCTTTAGATAACTTTTTATTTTATTTATATGTGGTTTTTCTAATTTCATTTAGATGTCTATCTGTATGCTCTTGCATCTTACTGAGCTTCTTTAAGATTATTATTTTGAATTCTTTTTTAGGCAATTATTATAGCTCCATTCTTTTGGGTATTGATTATTAAACTTCATGTGTTTTCCTTGATAATGTCATGTTTGCTTAATTTCTTTTCTTTTTTTGAAACAAGGTCTCACTCTGTCACTCAGGCTGGGGTGCAGTGGCACAATCATAGTTCATTGCAACCTTAGACTCCTGGGCTCAAGTGGTCCTCCTACAGCACCCTCATTCTTTGTTAGTCATGTAGCTTTGTGTTGGTGTCTGTGCATTTGAAGAAGTAAACCAAACTTTGAGTCTTACAGACTGATTTTGGCAAGTGAAATTATTTTTCTATCACATAATCTGGGCTGATGAAATTGCCTATGGGCTTGCAGTTGAGTGGTATCTGACATGGGTCACATAGCTGATGCTGGGTTCATGGGAGAGACCACAGTTGGTGGGCCTATTCCCAGGGACTCTAGTAGGCATGTGTGTTATCTGTTCCCTGGGTGGACTTAACCGTCTCCAGAGCTTTGGTCTATGGGGTTGGCACTAGGATGAGAATACACTTCAGTGTTTACAGATCACAGGCTAGTTGCCAAGTGTGCTTATGAGTGTGGTTTCTTTGAAATCTCTGGAATGGCTCCATTGCGTCACTGGATGAGTTCCTGGCCTGACCATTCTATCCCAGTCCATGGCTGAGATGGGCTGAAACTGAGACATAGGGTTGTTTCATGCCCATAGCCAAGACAAAAATCTTCAAACCTGTCTTTGGGCTCATGAATAGATGTTTCTTTATGGTGGGTTCTTGGGTTGGCAGGCCTGCTCTCATACTGCAGTTGAAAGGGACTGGAAAAAATTTGTAAGGATGTTTCAAGATCAATGTGGCTTTGAAGTGAGGGCATCAGCCTGCAGGAGTGCTGCTGTGCATGCCTTTCTCCAGGTCCTCAGAAAGGCTCACCTACTCTTAGTCTACTAATGAGAGGAGCCAGACCAAATCCTAGGGCTATTTGAGGATACACTGAGGGACAGAGGCTGGCAAACCTGCCACAGGGATTCAGATGCATCTATCTCTCAGTAGAATCCAGCTAGGCAAAACCACTCAAATACCACAGCTGAAAGGGGCTAAAACTGAGCTTCGGGGCTCTGCTGTGAGGCTGATGTTGATAAGTCCAACCTGGTGGCACGAGTTCTTCCCTGTGTTCTCCCGACACTTTCCTGTGTCAGAAGGATTGCTCACAGTTGGCAGCCAGGAGAGGTTGGAGCTCAGATTCAGGGCCCTTTATGTAACTACTGTGGAATAGATGCCAGCAAGTATGTCCATATAGGTCTTCTAGGAATTTTTTACATAGGTGAGATAACCCCAGAGCAGAGAGGAGTTGGAACTGAGACAGGACTCCTTCAAAATTGGCTATGGGATGGAGACTGGCTGCCTGTTCAATTGGCACAGATGAGTGCACCTCCCAACAGTTTTTTTGTGCAATCTGGATTACTTTCAGCCTACATTACAGAGGGGATGGAGTGGAGCTTCAGGGCTCCTTTAGAACCTGCTGTAGAATAGAAGCTGGCATATCTGTCACAGTAGTACTGATTAGGGTAATCTCCCAGATGTTTTACGTAGAGGTGGGATAACATCTTGGCAGCAGCCAAGAGAAGCTGGAGTTAGAAGAGGGACCCTTCAGGGTATGCTAGAGTAAGAAGGCCAGCATGCCTGTCCTGATGGCTGAGAGGAACTAGTCTCTCAGCAGTTCTGTGTGGGCAGGGTAACTCTCGGGCTGTGGCAGAAAGGTACTGAAGCCAAGATGAGGCCTCTTCAAGATCTTCTGTGAAATGAAGGTCACCAAGCCTGTTCTGATGGTTCAGATGGGCCAGTCTCCCAAGAAATCCCTGTGCCTTCAGGATAGTCCCCCGACTATAGTGAGTTTGCCTGGAGCTGATACTGAGCTCCGTTAAGATCTGCTTAAAGAAGACATGAAAACTGGCATGCCTGTCCTTGTGGCTCCGACAGGTGCCTCTTTAAGCACTACCATAGCACAGGTGGAATAGTTCCCTCTCTGTGGCAGAGAGGGCCTGGAGCCAAGACAGGGCCCTTTTAGCATCTGCTGTTGGACACGGGCTAGTTAGCCTGTCTCAGTGTCACAGAGGTGCAGATGGGCGAGTCTCGTTTGAGTCCTTTTGCAGCAATACTGCACTGAGACCACAACTCAGTGGGATTGGAGCTAAATTACAGGATAACTTTTGGGTCTATTAACAAGAACAACATGGGTGGTCAGACAAGCCTGTCTGCTGGGGCACCAATGTGCCTGATTCCTGCTGAACCCCTTGGCAGATAGTTTTGGTAGTACACTCAGAACTTAATGGGCCTGTAGTCAAGCCATTTGGGGAACAGAAGCACTTCTGGATCTGATACAGGTAGCACGATCAGCAGATCTGTCAGCTGGGTGTGAGTCTGCATGCTCACAACCACCATCCTACATCTTGGACTCCACTGGGGTTTTACAGCCTCCTACCTGAAACTTAAGACTCCCACAAAGAGACTTTTTTCCATGGGTTGGTGCAGAATCTTGTTGCTTGGCGGAGATTCAAGTGAGTAGCAAACTATCCCACCATCTTGCTGACATCAACCCCCAAGGAACTAATTTATCTTAAAAAATCTGTTCTGTTTATCAGAAAGTCCTAAAAACAATGAGTTAGCCCCACCATCTCTGAAAGTACTGTATTCTCTTAAAACAAAACAGGACTTTTAGATCCAAAGCAGGAGATGTATAAGATGAGCGTTTTCCCACTAACAAGCAAGTAAGCTATCAAAGACAGTTAAAGTACATAAACCCCACTGATCAAAATCTGGAAAATTTGACACCATGAAGATAACTGCAATGGATTCAAGCATATCAAATGTGTCCTAACTTTATTAATGATATTCAAAAAGAAAAACCCAAATTGGTTTCCATATCAAAGATAGTAGATAAATAATTCACCATTTTGAATAAAAGGTAAATAAAAAAATGAACTAGCATTGACTCTGCCTTTTTTCTATAACTGTCCTCTGTATAACCAAGTAGTAGATGAGGAGATGTTTCCATTATAGAAGCATTCCAGAGAATAAATTAATATATTTATTAGTGTATTAAAATTTACAAGTCCTACTAAATTAATACATCTAGGAAGTGATGAGAATCAATGACAGCTACCACCACAAAAAGAAAAACAATTGTATTTCTCATGCTGGATATACAACTACCCTTAAAGGTCTTTTTTTTTTTTTTATTATACTTTAAGTTCTAGGGTACATGTGGATAACGAGTTGATGGGTGCAGCACGCCAACATGGCACAAGTATACATATGTAACCCTTAAAGGTCTTTAAAAAATAATTTTAAAAAAAGAACAAAACAAAAGTCTTTTGCAGTGACCCTGAATCTAATTAAGCTTTTAGATTTTTATAATATCTCCAGGTAATACAGAGAAAAGATAAATATTTTATATCACGTGTATACAGTGAGCAATACCTTCATGATATGAAACTCTGCAGAGCAAATAACAGAGTTTATGCACCAAATAACTAGAAGAAAAAAACCTAAATAAAAATTAAAACAGGTGGAAGGTTGCAGTTTAAGCCATTTACAATGCATGTTCCTTATTGAAATGATCTTGATTCAAACAATGAGGGAGAAATAGAGAAAAAGAGAAAAAAGACAAAATATTGACCATCAAGGAAGATCAAAATAATATCAAAAAAAGGAAAATTAAATAGATATTACAGAATTTTTATTAATTTTGGGTGTGATAAAGGTATTGTAGACATTTTTTAGAGTCTTAAAGTTTGAAAAACATTAAAACATTTATGAAAATATGATGTAAAGCCTGTCCGTTGTTTCAAAGTAATGTTGTGGGGGTGAGATTGCATTGAGTGAAAGTTGACTAGTATTGGGTAGGGTTGGGTAGTGGGTGGAGGCATTAGGTTTGGGAAAATCAATGAGCTTGGCCATGCTGATTATTGTTGATACTGAGTGATTGGTATGTGAAGGTTCTTTATAGTTTTATCTCTATTTTTGTGTATGTTTAAAACTTTCCATAATAAAAAATTTTAGGAAGAGACAAAACATAAAGATAAGTAGAAAAATCATTACACAGAAGTTTTTAAACTGCTACTATGTTGGGAGCCAAGATGACTGACTAGACACAACCAGGAGAAACACTCCCAACTAGAGACAGGGACATCAGAAACACTAGCAAACTCCAAGCAGATCTTCAGAGAGACTATAAAAAAAAGTGAACAGAGGGAGAATGCAGACATTGGGCTGAAGAAAGACGAAACTAGGAAATCTGTACTGGGCTGCTGAACTCCAGCTATTGTTCATGGCCTCCAGCAACTTCTGGGAAAAGGGCAAATTGAACAGGTGAGGAGTTCCTTAATCTCATAATGAATCTCTGGAATTCTAGCAGCAGGAGACCCCAAGACTTCCAAAGACACTAGAGCTGGCAGGGATTGCTGCTTAGAGCGATAGCAGGGGCAGGACTCCAACCTGTATGGAGCCTAAAATGTTTGGCATGGGAACGGTTGCAGTGGGGCATGGCCAGAGACACCCATTCCCCAAGGTTTGCCACACTCTTTGTGGAGAAGGTTGAAGGAGGCTTTAGCCTTTGAGTGACTGTCAGATCTGAATACAGCAGAGCATTTGTTCTCATGGGATGGGGCAAGTCTCTTCTGAGCACCATCCTGTCTGCTGACCTCTCTTAGGATCCCAGCCTGGACGTACCTGATGTAGTGCAGCCTTGGATGCCCAACCAGGATGCTTCCTGGGGCCATCATCATAGCTCCTTGGACAGCAGATTGTGCCTATCACAGAGCTCAAGGAGACTGGTCTACACTGATACACACCAGCCCACCTACAGTCTTGCCCCACTGCAGCCATCCCCTGCCACTCTGCTAGCATGCCTCACCCATGCATCTCCCACCAATTTGTCTATTTGTGTGCACAGATGAACCTCATCTTTCCGTCCCCAATGATGTGCACGTGCACATGCACCTCACCACCTCACCACTACCAACATGAGCACATGCCATTATCCTACCCTAGCTGATATGTGGACATCCTGCTTCACCGCTGCCAGAGACAGCATAAATACTTGAATAGACTCCAGCAACCTCATCCCCACCAGTGGCCTATCCCCTCCATGCTGGTGGCAGAGGCAGTGCAAGTACTCACATGAACACTACTGACTTGCTTCTGCCGGTGCACTGACCATGCCAACTGGCATGCACCCCACCACACCATGGCTGCTGGCACATATGAGCAAGCACAGATGTCACTGCCACCGTGCCAGTGAAGCATTTTGGCCAACATGCACCACTGTAAGTGTTGTGGTAAGTAGACTGGAAATACTTCAGTCCTGCCACTACAGCAGGTATGTAACCTAAAGGGACCAGAGAACTAAGAAAGGGGCCCAGTACTAGTCCCTTAAAATATAAAATAGGATACACACACACACACACACAATATACAGCTCTCTATATATAGATATAGATATAGATATAGATCTGCTCTATAGATGTATCTATATCTGTATATAGAGAGGGATGGGGAGTTTATGAAGTATTATCTCACGTGATCACAAGGTTCCACAAAAGGGGGTCTGCAAGCTGAGGAGTTTATTAAGTATTAACTCACATGATCACAAGGTTCCAAAACAGGATATATGGAAGCTGAGGAGCAAGGAGAGCCACTCTGAGCCCCCAAACTGTAAAACTTGGAGTCCAATGTTTGAGGGCAGGAAGCATCCAGCATGGGGGAAAGATGTAAGCTAGGAGGCTAGGTCAGCCTAGTCAGCCTAGTCTTTTCACATTTTTCTTCCCACTTCATATTCTAGTTGAGCTGGCAGCTGATTCAATGGTGGCCACCTAGATTAAGGGTAGGTCTGCCTTTCCTAACCCACTGACTCAAGTGTTAATCTCCTTTGGCAACACCCTCAGAGACACACTAAAGATAAATACTTTGCATCCTTCAATCCAATCAAGTTGACACTTAGTATTACCCATCATAGGAACTCATCAGGTTAACAGCAGACATTTAAGCAGAATCTCTACAAGCCAGAAGAGATTGGAGACCTATATTCACCATACAAAAAGGAATAAAATTCCAACCAGGCAATATATATCCAGCCAGACTAAACTTCATAAATGAAGAAGAAACATCCTTTCCAGACAAACACATGCTATGGAAATTTGTTACACCAGACCTACCTTAAAAGAGGTCCTTGAAGTAGTGCTAAATATGAAAATGAAAACATTACTGGCCACCAAAAAACACACTTCAGTACATAGAACATTGATACTATAAAGCAACTACATAATCAAGTCAGCATGATAACCAGCTAACAACACAATGACAGGATCAAATCTGTCCACAACAATATTAACCTTGAATGTAAATGAATTAAATACCCCCAGTTAAGAGTGGCAGGTTGTATAAAAAGGAAGACTCAAATGCATGCTGTCTTTAAGAAACCTATTTCCCATACAATGATAACCATATGTTCAAAGTAAAGGGTAGGAGAGGAATCTATCAAGCCAACAGAAAAACAAAAAAGCAGGGTTGCTATCCCAAATTCAGACAAAACAGATTTTAAATTAATAACAATCAAATAAGAAAAACAAAGAAGGACGTTAAATAATGGTGAAGGATTTAATTCAATAAGAAGATCTAACTATTCTAAATATATGTGCACCCAATACAGAAGCACCCAGATTTATAAAATGAGTTTTTAGAGAACTATGAAGAAACTGTGATAATCACGCAATAATATTGGGAGACTTTAATATACCCACTAGAAGTATTAGATAAGTCACTGGTGCAGAAAACTAAAAAAGAGATTCAGGACCTGAAATCAACAGTTTACCAGATGGACCTAAGAGATGTCTATCTACAAATCTCTGCACTCAAAATTTACAGAATATACATTCTTTGCATCTGCATATGGCACATATTTTAAAATAAACCATGTAATTGGTCATAAAATAATTCTCAGCAAATAATATAAATCATATCAACCACATTCTTTGACTATTCTGAATGCAATAAAAATAGAAATCAATACTAAGAAGATCACTCAAAACCATATAAGTACATGGAAATTAAACAACCTCTTCCTAAACATCTTCTGGGTAAACAATGAAAATAAAGCAGAAATCAAGAGTTTCTTTGAAATTAATAAGAACAAAGATACAACATCCCAGAATTTCTAGGACATAAAAATGTTTACATTCCCACATCAAAAAAATTAGAAAAGTCTCAAATTAACAACCTAATATCACACCTAGAGGAAATAGCATAACAAGAGCAAATCAATTGCAAAGCTAGCAGAAGACAGAAAATAACCCAAATCCAAGCTGAACTAAAGGATACTGAGTTGCAAAAGAACCACATAAATGATTGACAAATCTAGGAATTGGTTCTTTGAAATAATTAATGTGATAGACCACTAGCTAGACTAATAAAGAAGAAAAAGACCCAAATAAACACAATCAGAAATGACAAAGGGGCCATTAACATGGACCCCACAGAAATACAGAAATGCCTCACAGACTGTTATGTACACCTTTATGCATACAAACTAGAAAATCTACAAGAAATGGATAAATTCCTGGAATCATACAACTTCCAAGATTTAAGTAGGAAGAAATTGATACCCTGAGCAGACCAATAATAAATTCTGAAATTAAATCAGCAATAAAAAGCTTTCCAAGCAGAAAAAGCTCAGGAGATGGATTCACAGCTCAATTTGAATGGATGAGAAAAGAAGAGCTGGCACCATTCCTACTGAAACTATTCCAAAATGTTGAGGAGGAGGGACTCCCCCTTAACTCTTTTTAGGAGGCCAAAATCATTCTGATATGAAAACCTGGCAGATAATCCCAGCACTTTGGGAGGCCGAGATGGGCGGATCACGAGGTCAGGAGATCGAGACCATCCTGGCTAACACGGTGAAACCCTGTCTCTACTAAAAGGTACAAAAAAACTAGCTGGGCGAGGTGGCGGGCGCCTGTAGTCCCCGCTACTTGGGAGGCTGAGGCAGGAGAATGGCCTAAACCCGGGAGGCGGAGCTTGCAGTGAGCTGAGATCCGGCCACTGCACTCCAGCCTGGGCGATAGAGCAAGACTCCGTCTCAAAAAAAAAGAAAAAAGAAAACCTGGCAGAGACAGAACAAAATAAAAAAGACAACTTCAGACCAATATCCTTGGTTAACATACATGCAAAAATCCTCAATGAGATATTAGCAAACTGACTGCAACAGCACATCAAAAAGTTAATCCCACCACAATCAAGTAGGCTTTATCCCTAGGATTCAAGTTCAGGTCAACATACACAAATCAACAAATATGTTTCATCACATAAACAGAAGTAAAGACAAAAACCACATCATTATCTCAATAGATGGAGAAAATGCTTTTGAGTAAATCAAACATCCCTTCACGTTAAAAGCCCTCAATAACCTAGGAATTGAAGAAATATAATTCAAAATAATAACAGACATGCATGAGAAACCAACAGCCAACATCAAACTGGATGGGCAAAAACTGGAAGCATTCCTCTTGAGAACCAAAGTAAGACAAGGATGCCCACTGTCACGACTCCTATTCAACATAGTACTGGAAGCCCTAGCCAGAGAAATCAGGTAAGAGAAACAAATAAAAACCATCCAAATAAGAAGATAGAATGTCAAACTATCTCTGCTTTCAGATGATCTGATTCTATACCTAGAACACCTCAGAGTTTCTGCCCAAAAGCTCCTAGATCTGATAAATAACTTCAGTAAATTTTTAGAATATATAATTAGTATAGAAAAATTAGTAGGCACTTCTACATATCAAAAATGTCCAAGCTGAGAGATGAATCAATAATGCAATTCTATTCACTAATAGCCACACAAAGAATAAAATGTCTAGGAATACAGCTCAATAAGAAGCGAAAGATCTCCCCAATGAGAGTTACAAGACATTGCTAAAATAAATCAGAGATGGCGGAGGTGACCAAGATGGCCAATTAGAAGCAGCCAGTGTTTGTGGTTCTCATTAAGAGGAATGGAAGGGGTGAGTAAATACAGCACCTTCAGCTGAGACACCTGGGCATTTGAATTGGGGATAATCACAAAACAACCCAACCCATGGAGAATGAAGAAAAGCAAGGAAGCACAGCAGCCAATCTGGGAGTGACGCTGAGCCAAGGGAACCTTCCCAGTCCAGGGAAGTAGGTAGTGAATGTGTGACCCCAGGAATCCGTACTTCTCTCATGCAATTTTGCAATCTTCAGGTCAAAAGATCGCCTCATGAACCTATTCCACCAAGGCCTTAAGTTTGACAGAGAGCTACATGGAATCTTGGCAGAGGAGCTGCTCATACATGCATGGAGACCCCATGCCATAGGTAGTAGGACTTTCCGGACATCCTGGCAAGAACAGCTACAACTCTGGCAAAATGAGAGATTACATCTCCCCATATGAACCCCTCCCTAGGAAAATGGCAGAATCCAGGGTTACAAGTGGCAACAGTCTGCAGGCCCCACTTCCATGGCACCTCACAGCATAGGACCCATTGGCTTAGAATTTTAGCCAGCCACCAGTAGCAGGATTATACCTACCTGAGACAAAGCTCCCAGGGAGAGGGGTGGACTGTCATATTTGCTATTTGAGCAACTTAGCCATTTCAACCTTAGGGCTTTGGAGAGTCCAAGCTGACTAGGGCTGTAATACATCTTCCAGCACAGCACAGCTGTACCATGAAAATATGGCCAGGCTGCTTTTTAAAGCAGACCCCCTATCCTGTTCATCCTGACTGGGTGAGACCTCCCAACCAGAGTCTCTAACCACCTTCAGCAGTGTTCTCCCGCCAACAGAGATTTGAAAACTCCCTGGGACAAAGGTCTCAGAGGGAGGAGCATGTCACCATCTTTCCTGCTTCGGCAACTTACCCATCGTAGCCTTCAGGCTTTGGAGAGTCGAAGCCAACCTGGGCCAGAAGCGGTGTCCCAGCACAGCATAACTGCACTATGAAAATGTGGCCAGACTCCTCAGGTCCTTGGTCCTGTAACTCCTCACTGGGTGTAACTCCCAAACCAGGGCCTCCAGGCAATCCCGCTGGTGTTCTCTTCCTAAAGAAGATTTGAACACTGTCTAGGGCAAAGCTCCCAGTAGGAGGAGCAGGCCACCGTCCTTGCTGTTCAGATGACTTAGCTGTTCCAGCCTTTGGGCTTTGGATAGCCCAAGCCAATCAGAGCAGAAGTAGCCACCCAGCACAGCACAGCTACTCTATAAAAATGTGGGCAGACTGCTTCTTTAATTAGGTTTCTGATCTCATTCCTCCTCACTGAGCGGAACCTCCCTATTGGGGCCTCCAGCCACCTACTACGTGTGTGTTCAGGCTGGCAACAAGTCCATACCTTCCTAAGATGGAGCGCCCAGAGGGAGGTGCAGGCTGCCATCTTTGCAGATTCACAGTCTTCGCTGGTGCTACCTCCAGGTACTGGAAAATCCAAGGTGTCTAGGGCCTGGAGTAGACTTCAGCGTACCACAGCAGCCCTATGGAAAAGTGGCCAGATTGTTATGTGGGTGCTTTTTCTGGTATCTAGTACTTTGCAGAAAGCAGAGGATCCTCTTCCACCCTGAGTGATCACTCCTGCTTGTAAGGCATAGAAAAGGCACCCAGACCTGCATCAGCAAGCCTGCATCTTTCAAGTCCTTGATGGTGGCACTAGTCACCACAGTCCCTCCGGATATATGATATTGTTTTTTATTTAGTATATTTTTTAGGTTGAGGCAGTTCTAATGGCTTCCATTTAGTTTTTCCTACCATAATAGCCCTCACCCTTACCAGTCAGGGAGCCAGTGTGGGAGTTCTGAGACCAAATCAAGATTCCTCAGAATTAGATCCTAGCAGGTGTGCCTGGAAAACTCAAGGATGTATTCTTCTTAGAATTGTCTCAGGGTCTTAAACTACTATTGCAAAACATACTAAAACTTTTGCTTTTTTTCCAAGCCTCTGACTAATGGTGATTCTTTTTTTTCCTTTAGTAATAGGTGAGGATCTTTTTTTCTTCCTTCAGCCTTTGTAGAAAACATGATAACACAACCTTTTTTCAGGCACCAAGAAATTGAAGTCATCTTTTCTTTGATAATAGTTTCAAGGAGCAAACCAAGTAGTCCAATAGTTCCATGAGATAAAATAAGAGCATCCTCAGAGTTTAATAGTTACCAGCAAAAGCTGAAATAGGCTCAAAACCAGTCTGGAAACCAAGAGGCACTGGCCAGAAGTAACCTTATCAAGTTCTCACAATGGGAGCAGTCTACCAAGGATTGCCATCCTGGACATGTCATTGGATGCTTGGTGCAATGATTCATTGACCTAAGATATTTCTGGTAACACTGAAGAGTAACATCTTAGCTATTCCTGTGATATCTGTGATTTTGCATTACTCCCTAAACAGTCAAGTTCAGACAGGAGAATCTAAATCATATGATGTTTTGCAGTCTAATTGTAGGAGCTGGATTACCACCTCTTTCCTAGGTTCTCAGAATGCTGTTCTCCCCAAAAATAACAGAAAACGTGTTCAGATAATAATAGCCAAAATAGTCCAATGGTCAATATGCCACCCTTGCAACAAAATGTGTTCAGTAATCTATTGTATAGCCAAAATTGTATAGCCAAAATGTGTTCATAGCCTAGTCACCGAGGTAAAACGTTATTCCCAAGGCAGTTTATATACCAATGCTTCACTTGACAATCTGTCTTTCAAAATGAGCTGAGTGACAAAAAAATTACTGCTTATGAAGAAAGGTTGTGTAGTCAGACCAGCTATAATGTCACATCCTAGCTTTCCCTATTACAAGATGTGAAACTTTGGGCAAGTTATTTAACCTTTGGTCAAATTTGGTTTTATTGTCTATAAAATTGAGATTAAGATAGCATTTACCTCAATGGGGTAGAATCTTAAGGGGCACATAACCATTCCTGGCACATAGTAAGTGTTTAGAAAATGTATGCTTATTACTGATACCATTACTGCTAGCAACAGAGTTACAAAAGAAAAGAAATAGAAATAAAAATAAGTCTTTATAATTATTACTGACAACTGTAAAATAAAACAATTTTTTAAATGAAAAGAGTGAAATTACACTTTGAAGGTCAATTTTAGTTTTATCATTGGTTCCTCTTTACTAAGGCATTTCTCCATTTCCTAAGATTTACAACAGAGTTTTATGCCCTGAGCTAGATAATCATGTAGGAACTAAATAGCACCTTCAGAATGGACCCAAAGCATCTCCTGATAGTTCTTAGATTAGTATAATAATCTGGAAACCAATAATATATTTATAAATGTTCTGTTTTATCTGATGCAAAACACCTGGGAACAGTATAATTTGTATTAATTTAAATGCCCAGAGATCACTATATATTACATCCAATGCAAGTGCTTCTTTCTGTCCTTCCTCCTCTGATCAGCCAGATTAATTTTTCAATTTAGTTTAAATATTTGTAATTTTTCTTTATCATTCCTTTTTCCCCTTCTCACAACAGAGCTGAGAGCTCCCTATCCATGTGATATAACCTAATATTTTAGATATTTAAAAATTCTCTTTAAACCATTGAATTTCCTAGTCATGTCGCTGGAGAAAAGCAATTATTCAATTAATGTTGGGCACTACATAAACTAATTAATTCTATGAAAGAGGCGTCAGGCTCAAAGTAAAGATTTTTGTAAAAATTTGGTATTACAATGAAATTATTGTAGCTCACACTTATTTAAAAAATCTATTAAAACTTAGAGTGAACATTGATTTTGGTCTCTATTCTGCTTTAAGACTGAAAAGATTGCTGAAAACAAACATCGCCATGGATCATCTCATTGAATTTTTTATTGAAATTACATGAATTATAGATCTTTGTAAACTGTTATACTATCTATAAATAAGCTATTATTACTAACCATCTGTTCTACCATATGATGTTATAGTTTTGATCATGCAAATAAAATTTTACTGTAGAAAAATACTAAATTGCAGAATTTTGTCAAAAGAAGGTATAAAATTTTTATGTTTTGTTGGGTAATATATAACTTAGCACTCAGTTACATATAGCATAATACACATGTAATATACCATTCATCAATTATTTATATACTAAACTGAATATATGCATACATAGGTATTTGTAAGTATTTTTAAATTCAAGTTCAAAATCAATTAATGGCATTTTCATGCATAATAAGAAATTATAATCCCATAAAAATAAGACAGTAAAATTTCTATTTCCTGAATCCAAAATTTCTAGACTTATAAGTTAACTTCCAGTCATAGGAAGTACAAGGATATACTTTTTTTTTTTTCAAAAAAATGAAATATAATTGACCTAAGCTTCTATATTTATTATTATTTGGATACACATTTTTAGAGACTTCACTAGAAACTCTCCTTTTTCATTCTTTAAAGCTAATCTCAAATAATTCTCTCATGACTAAACTACATCCTCATTCAAAGCATTGTTAATAGAATACACATAAAATTTACCTTCAATTTCCATAGTAATCACTCTGATTTACATAAAATTTACATAATAACAATTATAATTAAGTAGCATTATAGTAATGGTTATAAAAACAACCATCATAAATAGCATACACTGAAATAAGTTTGGCATAGACAGGAGCTTTAAGCAATATCCATATTTATTTTATTGTTTTATATTACTGGAAATATATGTATGCCACCAATCTCTTGTAATATTTGTATTTAACTTTAGCACAGAGCTGTAAAGATATATTACTTTTTAATTTTGAGAATAATATAAGGTATTCTGATGATCTGTTAGCCAGGAATGTATTAACAAATTTTCCATTTGTGACCAATATTTAAAAACATGTGAAGGGATTAAATTACCAATTATTTATTCTTACTGTGTCATTGTAATATGTTTTTTTTTTTTTTTTTTTTTTTTTTTTTTTTTTTTTTTTTACCTCTTACAATTGACTCATCATTTTGGATCAATTTGATTTCTTATCTTTAATCTTTTATTATTTTTATTAAGTGGTCTTCAACTCCAACACTTTTATTCTGTTTTTTTTAATTTCCAAAATGACTCAATCTGTCATTTGATATGCTACTGTGCAGATAATGAATGAAGAGCTTGACATGCAGTGAAAGTAATATTTCTTTACATAGAGGATGTATTAATTTGGATTAGTGTCAAAGAAAAAAATTGCACTGGACAAAGTTAAATAAGCAAAGTTAAATAAGCAAGTCTTACTGAAGACTATTTCAACAAGTGAAGAGAGATTAAACTAAACCTTATTGAAATAAAAAGATGGGGTGCGCTACTGGAAAAGGACTGGAGGACACTAGGGAAAGGGCGGTCACTGTAATTAGGCCATCTACACGTACTACTTGGTGATTACAAAGTTATGCTTCTAACCTCCACAAAAATTGGAAGGGAGAGGTGTAAATTATTTTTTTTCTTTTTAAAATTGTTTTTTACTGTGGTGAGAACATTTAACGTGAGATCTACTGTGTTAATAAATTTTTAAGTGGGCAATATTGTTAAGTATAGGCACAATGTTGTACAGCAGATCTCTAGAACTTATTCCTCTCCATAACTGACATTTTATACCCATTGAAAAGCAACTCCCTGTCACCACCTCCCCCCACCTTTAGCAACCACCATTCTACCCTCTGTTTCTATAAGATTGGCTATTTTAAATACCTCATATAAGGAGAATTATATGAGATAATGATAATTTTTATCATCATTATTATGATAACCATATAATATGATATATATTATTATGATAATAGTATGATCATTATTATGTGACTGATAACTTCATTTATCAAGATGTCCTCCAGGATCATCCTTATTGTCACATATAGCAAGATTTCTCTTTTAAGACTAAATCAGTATCCATTTTATGTATACACTACATTCTCTTCATTCATTCACCTGTTGATTAACATTTAGGTGGTTTCCATAACATGGCTATTGTAAATTATGCTGCAATGATCATAAGAGTGCAGATTATCTCTTCAAGATCCTGATTTCAATTCTTTTAGATATATATCCAGAAGTGGGATTCATGGATCATATGGTAATTCTAGCATATGGTAATTCGAAGGCAATTTTTTGAGGAAGAATAATACTGCTTTCAATAGCAGCAGCACAGTTTACATTCCAAACCATGCACAAGTTTTCCCACTTGTCCATTTCCTTACCAACACATCTTTTTATTTTTTTAAATAATAGTTATATTAACATAGTGAAAGTGATATCTTGTTGTGATTATGACTTACATTTCTCTGATGATTAGTGATGCTGAGCATCTTTTCATATACTTGTAGGCTATTTGCATGTTCTCTTTGGAGAAATATCTATTCATATCCTCCCATCCATTTTTAATGCAGTTAGCTTTTATTTATTTATTTTTGCTAATGAGTTGTAGGAATTCCTTGTTATTTTGGATATCAAAACTATCAGACAGAAATGTGGTTTACAAATAGTTTCTCCAATTCTATAGGTTGGTGTTTCACTCTGTTGATTGTTTCCTTTGCTGTGCACTAGTTGTTTAGTTTGATTTAGTCCCATATATCTAATCTTGCTTTTATTTCTTGTGCTTTTGTTGGCATATCCAAAAAATCGTTGCCAAGCTCAATGTAATAAAGATTTTCCCTTTTTTGCTATGATTTCTTCTAGAAGATTTACAATTTCAGGCCTTAATTTCAAATCTTAACCTACTTTCAGCTGATTTCTGTGTAGTGTAAAATATGGATATATATTCATTCTTTTACTTGTAAATATTTAATTTTCCCAACAACATTTGTTGAAGAGGCTGTCCTTTCTCTATTGTATATTCTTAGAAGTCTTGCAAAATATTAGTTGATCATAAATATGTGGATTTATTTCTGGGCTCTCTATTCTGTCCCATTAGTTTATATGTCTATTTTTATGCAAGAATCACACTGTTTTAATTATTATAGCTTTAAAACATATTTTGAATTCAGGAAGCACAATCCTCCAGGTCTGTTCCTCTTGCACAAACGGCTTTGTCTATTCAGAGTCTTTTGTGGTTCCATATGAATATTAGGATAACATGTTTCTATTTCTATATAAAATGCTATTGGAATTTTGATAGGGATTTAAACTCATTTTACGAAGACAGCATTACCCTGATGCCAAGGCCAAAGAGACTACAAGAAAAAAAAAATCTCTAATAAATATAGATACAATGAGCACCATCCAAATACTGGCAAACCAAATTAAACAGTACACTAAAACAAATATATAAATATATATATTTATTATTTATATATATTTATAGGTATATTTATATATTTTATATGTGTATGTATATGTGTGTGTGTGTATATATATATATATATATTTCTTTTAGTGTACTATGACCATTTGGTATTTACCTCTGGGACATAAGGATGGTTACGGTTCAACATACACAAAGCAATTAACATGATATACCATATTAATAAACTGAAGGATAAAAATCATATTCTTATTTCAGCAGATCCAGAGAAGATATTTGACAAAATTTAACAAACTAGGTACGAAAGAAGTTTACCTGAATGTGGTCAAGCCCAGATTAGAAAATCCCATGCTTAAAATCATACTTAATGATGAAAAACTGAAAGCAGTTTTCCCTCTAAGATTAGGAACAAAGCAAGGATACCCAGTATTGCCACTTCCGAATAGTACTGGCAGCTCTAGTTAGAGCAATAAGGAAAGAAAAATAAATAAAAGCCATCCAAATTAAGAAGTTAGAAGTAAAACTGTTTTCAGATAACATGGTCTTACATGCAGAAAATTCTAAAGGCTCTACAAAAAAAAACTTTATTACTAATTAATGAGTACAGCATACAAAATCAACACATAACATATAAAAATTGTATAACTACATATTAACAATGAAGCATCTGAAAAATAAATTAAGAAATCAATCCCTTTTACAATAGCATCTAAAGGAATAAACTACTTAGGTGTAAACAAAACCAAAGAGATGAAAGACTTGTACACTTAAAACTACAAACCGTAGCTGAAAGACATTACAGGCACAAATAAATATAAAGACATTCAATGTTGCTGGATTGGAAGATCTACTATTATTAAAGATGATCATACTACTCAGGAATTGTCTTTCTTAATGATTACATTTCAGAGGCATGGCTCCCAGATCCTTGAGAAAGACATGGCTAAGTTGAAAAACTTGCCAGAATCTGAGAAAAGAATCGTATCTTAAAGGAGAAATGCTCAAAGAAAAAGGAGGTTGGTGGCTACAGTCAGGAAGAAATCTGTCTAAAGTTTTTAGTTAAGCTGACAGGAATATTAAGGCCATCTTGTTCACTAAGTTTGGCTACAAATATAAAAAAGCCCAAAAGAACAGTAGATGAAATTTCATTTTTTAGAAAACGTTCATTTATCTCTCATACATAGATATGAATATTTACCGTCCACAGTGAATGGCAGTTCTGTCCTATAAAATGTTTAAATCTACATCCCTTCTAGATCCAGATAATCATTCCCCAATTTCTAGGGGGTGACCATCTTCTCTATAGTTCAGCAGCTGTCCTATTCTCATTTTAGGCAGCAGAGAATGGAAAAAGTAAGGAGAAAGGATGACAGGAGAAAGGAAACAGTAATAAATATAAATGTCTTGCATTTACTCTCTCGAGGGAAGTTCCTAGAAACTGCCATAGGACATATGTTTTTATATTATTTGCTCAGATAATTCTGTCACAGTACAACATTTTGGTCACCTAAATAGCAGTCACACTTTACTTTTTTTCCCGCAGATACAACACATTTGTTATCTCCTCAAAGAATGCAATCCCAATGTCCCATCCAGTTCAATGTTAGGAACTCTAGGGGATGTGTTATTCTTTATATCATATCAGGTTGTTGTAGCAACTCATAGTACATTAACTTATGAATCAAGTGACAAATTCTCTGTCCCTATTCTAGTATCGAATGGAAGAGTGGGAATGAGATAAGTCTATTTGGAGTAATTTTAGATTTATAAAAAGTTGCAAAAATAGTACAAGGAGTTTCTTTATACCCTTCACTAAGCTTACAACACTATTAAAATCTTACATAATCATTGCAGAATTTTGTATTTGTGCAAAAGGAAACTAAATTTTTTTTAGAACATTCAAAATCTCTTACAAATGCCCTTTTGTTGTAGTTACAAGATCCAATCCAGGATCCCTTATTGCATCTAGTCATCACAGTCTCCTCTGATCTGGAACAGTTTCTTAGAGTATTTTTTTGGGGTGTGTGTGTGTGTGTGTGTGTGTGTGTGTGTGTGCGCACTAAAGTTCTGAAGAGTTTTGGTGACATAGTTTGTAGAATGTTCCTCACTTTCAGTTTTATTGATATTTTTTCTCATGTTGAGACTTGGGTAATGGATTTTATGGAAGAATATCACAGTGGCAAAGTGCTCTTCTCAGGACATCATATCATGTCAATGTGACTCACCACTTTTGTTGTTGATCTTGATCACTTGGTTAAGGTAATGTCTGGCAGGTTTCTCTATTGTCAGTTACTTGAACTTTTGAAACCTATCCTTTGGAAACCAGTCACTAAGTCCAGCCCACATTCAAGTGTGTGATGGGGGCATTAAGCTGCACCTCTTGGAGGAAGTAGTATCTACATGCATTATTGGGAAATTTACTGAAAGGAAGATTTGTCTCTTCTCCATTTGTTTATGTATACAGTCCTTTATTCTTATCAGTATGGACACATTTATATTTATCATTACTTTAGATTATAATCTAATAAATGCTATATATTCTTGCTCAAATTTGTCCCACTTTGGACATTAAAAGCTCTTTCAGATTCGCTCCTGTCTCTCTTACATGTCCCCCACCATTTTGTTTTTAAGTACTTCTTTACATTCCAGCAAAGAAGATTCTCCAGGTTCAGCTTATATTTTCCCTGCACCAACTCTAAAATTATGTTTCTTCTTAAAAAAATCACAAAAACAAACCTTGGTTCATTATGCCAGAGAATGTTATTTGGATGCTAATATCTGGGCACTAAGTATGCTTATTGCTTCTAAAGTGTCATTACCTCTGGGCCCTCTCCACCAACAGCTAGGAAATATATGTATAAACATTAACACACACACACACACACATATATACACACACACATATTTATATTTGTTTTTCTATGTGTATATATTATAAATATAACAAACATAAATTTATGCTGATATTGTCAGATATATTTATAATGGAATAATATAACCCTATAAAGGGAACCAACAAGCATAAATTAAAAGCATAGTACTAGACAAAAAAGCACCGTAGGATATATTTATTATAAAACATAATTTGAAAACACATCCACAAATTCCTTGATTCTCATATCTGTCTCCCCTAGAATATGGGATGGATTTAGAGACTGGCTTCTAATAAATAAAATAATAGAATGTAGTAGAAGTGACACGATGTGACATTAAAGGTAGGTTAGGAAAGGCACTGGATTGTCCAGCTGGCTCTCTCAGAATGCTCACTTTTGACACCCAACTACTGTGCTGAAGGAAACCCATGTGAAGGGCCATTTAAACAAACTCACATTGACAGACAGGGGTCCCCAATATTTTTGGCACCAGGGACCAGTGTCATGGAAGACAATTTTTCCACAGACAGAGGGTGGTAGGGGGGGCGTGGTTCGAGATGAATCTGTTCCACCTAAGATGATCAGGCATTAGTTGGATTCTCATGAGGAGTGTGAAACTTAGATCCCTCCCATGTGCCCTTCACAAAAGGGTTCTCGCTCCTGTGAGACTCTAACAGGCTGCTGATCTGACAGGAGGCGGAGCTCAGGCGGTAATGCTCACTAGCCCACGGCTCACCCTGCTGGGCAGCCCAGGCCCTACCAGGCCACAGACTGGTGCCGGTCTAAAGTCTGTGGTTTAGGGACCCCTGTTTTATGTGATCCTGCCCTTGAGCTGTCCCAAATGATGAGAAGTAGATCAGCGGTGAACTAATCCCACCCAGATATGCCCAAATCACAAATTCATTAGCAAAATAAATGGTATTGTTGTGCTCAAAGTCACAGTTTTAGGGGTGGTTTATTATACAGAAATAAATAACTGAACAATTGAAATGTGTATATGTTTTTCAGTAGGATGCAAAATGATACTATATATAGATTTATTACACATGTGTGGCAATAGTGTGTCAACATGAATGGGAATGATAAGCCAGAAGTTCCGAATGGTGGGAAATTATTGAGAAAGAATAAGAAGAATGGACTTGGGATCATCCAAAAAAGGTGTGGGCCTAGGCAGTTGTAACATTTTTGTTATTTTTTGTTTGTTTGTTTTAGAGATGGGAGTCTTGCTATGTTGCCCAGGCTTGTCTTCAATTCCTGAGCTCAAGTGATCCTCTCACCTCAGTCTTTCAAGTAGCAGGGACCATATGTGAGCACCACAATGTCTGCTGGTTTTATTTAAATGTGTCCTGCAAAAAACTAAAATTTGATAAAGCTAAATGGTGGGAATATAAGTTTCTGCTTTATTATCCAATATATTCTGGTACTATTAGATTATGTCCTGATAAGAAAAATAATTAATTTGTCACCTAAAGTAAAAAAGACAGATTAAATTTCACAAAGGCAGCACAGTATAGTGAACAAAGGCTGAAGCTTGGAATTAGAAAACTTGGTTTTTCAATTTGGATTTTTATGGATGCTAATCATTTACTAGTAGCAATCATGTTACAGACAAACACTGGGGACCAAATAAGAATCAAAAGGTATCACTAGTTTTGTAATACACAAAACTAAGACATCCATTTCAACAGAGCCTTGTATCTCTATCCCTGACTCTAGGCCTCAGAACTCCAGTGTTCCTGACGCCTACTGAAGCACAGGACAAAAGATGGAACCAATTAATAAGAACTGTTTGGACAGCTTACTGCATGCAGTTTCATAACCAACACTACATTTGATTTTGGATTCTGCCACTCGCTAGTTTGTGACCTCAAACAAAATATTTAAACAGTCTAAGCCTCAAAGTTTTCAAATTTAGAAAAAGAGGGTATTTACATCTCCCTGTGGGGTTTTATAAGAATTCGAAATACGGTGCTTGACTGGGTGTGGTGGCTCACGCCTGTAATCCCAGCACTTTGGGAGGTGGAGGCTGGTGGATCACCTGACGTCAGGAGTTCAAGACAAGCCTGGCCAACATGGTGAAACCTTTTCCCTACTAAAAATACAAAAATTAGCCAGGCTTGGTGGTGGGTGCCAATAATCCCAGCTATTATGGAGGTTGAGGGAGGAGAATCACTTGAACTCAGGAGGCGGAGGTTGCAGTGAGCTGAGATTAGGCCACTGCACTCTAGCCTGGGTGACAGAGTAAGATTCCATTTCAAAAAAAAAAAAGATAAAAGTGTTTACTTTTTAGGACAGGTTTATAAACAGACACCCAAAAACAAGCCATGGTTTTAAATACTGAAGGCAATCCCTCTTGGAGCAATTCCAAAGATATTTTGAATATTTACCAAACTAGAGGAGTATCTGTTCATCTTATGGATGATTATTTTAAACTAATCCTGCAAGCATATATGAATGCAAGATAAATGTAAATTATCATTATATAGAATAGCATAGGAATTATGATTAATTTTTAAATAATACAGCTTCAATATGCTCAAAACACTATTTATATTGATTTTAACACAAAATAGATTGCCCACAATGATTTGTTTGACTTAAAATTATATATAACCCAATTAACGGAATACAATAGTCTAATGTTTTTTAGAATAAACATGAAAATTGATCACTCATTGCTAAGAACTAAACATTGTTGGAATTAAACTGGAGTAAAAATAGGGGATGATAGCTCCTCTGGATACATGTTTGGACAGTTTAGGATGAGTGGCCTTTCTGACCAAGACAATATGCCCGGTGATGATGAGGTCAGATGGCAATTTTCTCCTAATCAAAGGATATCTACTCATTCTTCTCCTTAAACCCAGGCCGAAGGAACATTTCTGTTACTGTGTTGACACAGAGAAAGCAAATTTTAATGAAAAGATTATGAGCTTTGTAAGACAGATAGAGATTCTTAAGTCTGATCCCATCACTTCTCAATATGTGTGAACCCAAGGATACTAATGCCCACCTCATTATGTTGTTTTGGAACTTAAACGTAGTAATATATGTAAAAACACACAATACAAATTGGTGCTCAATTCACATTAGTTCATTTTTACTTTTCCAATTGATTTCAAGAAATATGCTATTATTGCTTGTCCAAGCTCAAAATAAGGTGAATTGCTACAGTATGCAAAGACACAAATTTTCCAAGTGTGGATTAATGCCAAGATGACTGAATTATACATAAAGATAGTTATGATCAGAGTTATGATCAGCTACGTCTCTGATCTGAAAATCTCATTTATCCAAACCTTTGCACATAGTAATAAACAGTTTTATTCTCTCATTAAATTAGGAGAAAAGTTTCTAAACACCTCCTGAAAATTTGGGGGTACAAATATAAAGACCAAGTAGAATATACCAGACTGGGAAATCGTGGGTTATAATAAGACGGAAAACAACAGAGGATCACTTGGGGGCATCCTCTAATCTAATCACTGTGAGCGGATTACGTGGGCATAGAGGGTATAGCAGGTATTATGTTCCTTATGCATTCATTCAGTCTGATGAGACACGGACACAGTGCAGACCATCTTTTGGAACAGCTCTGTCAACAAAATGGTGTCCAACAGACATTTTACACTGAAAAGATTCCTCCCACAGGAACTGTTAAGCTGCACTAGGGAATTTCCAGTGCTAGAAACTGTGGGGCTTTGGTTGATAATAATTAGTTCTTGGACTCATTTGCATGCCATGGGATAGAATTATTGCCAGACCCTTGTATTTATAGCTTCCCAGGCAAGAAATTTGAAAGTCCTGAAGGGAAGTGAATTTCAAAGTAAAATTGCTGCACTCCCTCATTGCAAATGAATAAGTGTGGAGGTAATCTCCAAAATGACAGAATAATTTATAGGAATATAGAAAGTCCCTATTAAGAAAGTATAGGGAACTTATAATTCTCTAAAAATGATATGGATATGGAACAATTAATGGATACAGAATCTTAAGAAACAAAAAGTAGCTAAAGTAGATAAAAATTCAGAATGAGTATGCTGTTCTATCTTGGAAAATAGACTGGGAGTATTATAGAACAAAGAAAGTAAAAGACTCAAATTGCAAAACACAAATAGCAAAAGATTATCAGACTGAAAAGAAGGCACATAGCAAATGTGAACCATCAGGACCTAGTTTATGATCAGCCGAATTAAATCAATATGACACATCTCTAATACAACATGTCATTGTACACACAGCTCAGCTCTCTGTGTCCTTCTGTTGCTTGTGATAAGGGCAATCATCCTATTTCTCATTGTTCTTTAAAATATAAACATAGCTAAGACCAGAATCAACATGACCAAAAAGACTGCCAAAATGTGCTGATAGTTAACTAAGATGTTCCATAACTGTCACATTTAGATTCTCATTACACAAATAATCCCAAATAAAACCAATAAGCATCTAAAGATTATGTCCAAATAATGTAACTACATGTACAAATATAAAATATTTTCATGTAAAAATATAAATGTAAAGTGTAAAAATATAAAATAATGTAATCATATAAAATAATTCATAAAATATAAAATCATTTGAACATGTTGAATATCTCCATTCCAAGTGATCTATAATTCCCTACTTATTCATTTATAACATTCATATTAAAAAGGTAGTATCTTAATTTCCCTTTAAGAATGTTCAGATTTTGCCTTTTAATGTCAGTCAGAGAATGGGAATTAACATGGGGTCAAAAATGTGAGAAAAGTATGACCAGTTTGTTGTTTATTTCTAATTTGGTTTGAAATAAACTAGCAAAGAAATCTTCAATGACGTAGATATTATTTTCTTGAAACGGTGCTGTGCTTAGGTGTATCAGAATTGCTTCTGGGGAAAAATGGCTATAATATACAAATACGTGAGTTATACACTTGAAAATTTTTCCGAATAGAATCTTCAATCTAACCAAATTTGTCATAATCGGAATAGATATTGTTTCGAAACCTGCTATTATTTCAGAAGCTGGAATGAATTTTCTTACTTCATTTTTGCTGCTATAACAGATATACCACAAACTGAGTGCATTATAGAAAAACAGAAGTGTATTTTCTCTCTGTCTGGAAGCTTGGAAATAAAAGACCAAGGTGCTGACAGGTTTGGTTGTCTGGTAAAGGCTGCTCTCTGTTTTCAAGATGGCATCTTATTGTTACATCCTCTGAAGGAAGGAATGCTGTGTTTTCACTTAGCAGAAGGCAGGAGCACAAGATTGCCAAATGTTCCCTGAAGCCTCTGTTATAAGGGCCTTAATCCCACATAAAGGAGGAGCCCTTATAGCCCAGTCATCTCTTAAGGCTCACTTTGACCATTATCTATCACATTGGCCATTACATTTCAACACTTGAATTTTGAAGGTGACACATTCAAACAATAGCTACATTCTTAATTAAAACATAACTTCTAGAAGGCAAGAATGTATTCTTACATTCTGTTTTTTTTTTTCTTCCTGGTGTTATAGCATTCTTCTATCTGCATATTAGAAGATCAAAGATAGTGATTATTTGACAGAAATAATTCTTGTGATTTTAAGTATTGACTCTAGAAAATCTAAGTGGCCCAAATTTAACTGTGTATTTAACTGTTAGTATATTTTTACCTTCCACTCCTTCCTTTCTACCAACCACTTTTCATTTCACCTCTTTGCTTCCTTTTCTTTTATTCTTTATTTTCTAACTATGCCTTTCTATAAAATAATTTTTTAAAATGACCCAATGACCTTTTTTTTTTTTTTTTTTTTTTTTTTTTCCCACTGATGGCACTCACAGATAACAGGGTTACTTAACACTGTCCTATTCCCTAGGAAACAGGGAAGCGATGTTGAATTGAGTTAGCTTCATCTGAAAAAATGGGTATTGGGCCGGGCGCGGTGGCTCAAGCCTGTAATCCCAGCACTTTGGGAGGCCGAGACGGGCGGATCACAAGGTCAGGAGATCGAGACCATCCTGGCTAACACGGTGAAACCCCGTCTCTACTAAAAAAATACAAAAAAACCTAGCCGGGCGAGGTGGCGGGCGTCTGTAGTCCCAGCTACTCGGGAGGCTGAGGCAGGAGAATGGCGTCAACCCGGGAGGCGGAGCTTGCAGTGAGCTGAGATCCGGCCACTGCACTCCAGTCTGGGCGACAAAGCGAGACTCTGTCTCAAAAAAAAAAAAAAAAAAAAATGGGTATTAACCCCTGGCCAGAGTACAGGTGAAACAAAATTTGCTGATAATAATAGCTCTTTTTTTGCTCTAGTGTCTTTCACCATGTTTAATTAATCAGAGAATTCCTATTCATTGATATCAGTGTCTTTAGTACATCTTGCTACTATCATTTATCAATTTCATTTTAACATATAACTGAAGAAATTCATTTTTACTTAGGAATATAGTTTTTTAAAACAGGTAAATTTATTAGTTCTCTTGTTAAAAATTCTTATCATTTGAAAGAAAACACTGTTTTTTTTTCCTCTCATGCAAACAGCCTATATGGGACTATATTAAACTAGGTCTGTTTTAGTCTTTTATACTCTACCTGCTAGTATCTGTCCAAAGGGAAAAAAGGTACAACAAAAACTCAGAAGATTTTTCTGAGTTCAATGCTTCTTCACAAAGGGAGAATTTATAAGTATGCATCAATATAAATCATAGGACGATAATATAATTAAAATCATTAAGAATGCACTTTGTAGAGCTCTACTCTAGCATTTCTTGGCTGTTAGACACTTATTAAATAAGAAGACACTTTGAAAGGGATGGAATTTCTGATGCATTTGAAATATTCAAGTTTTAAGGAATCTATTTTAGATAAAATGAGAACCCTTGCTGATCCTGGCCCACTTTTAAAGACACATTCGAATCCTAAGCTTTTGTTATTTCTAAAATAGGTTGTTAAGTGATTTTCCTTTATATTTTCTCCCTTTCTGCCTGAAAGGACCCACATCTAAACACCGACACTGGTTTGTAATGGCATTTCTGGAAATACAGAGAACAGTTATAAATATTCTCACACTTTTTACTTACAAAATAGGTCTTGTGTGGCTTTTTGATCTTGTGTTTGTATATGCCAATATTCTAATTGTTCAAATGAGTACAATACACAAATGCCAATCAAATAAACTGAGTTGTGGATGCTAATCAAATGCAGTACTTGACATTCTGAGCTTCACATTTCCTCAGACATCAGTACAAATTTCTGGACATCATGCACTTGTTTCAATTTCACAATGAGAAACAAGAACATGCTGATCACAGGGAAATGGTCATCTTTCTGTTGAACTAAATTTACCTTCTCTTCCATTTCTTTACACCACTAACAATAGGCTTTTTAGTCCAACTGTGATAATACTTCTGCTGTGAACATACACTTTCCTGTAGGAAAGTAAAAACAGGCAATTGACCCTGGGATGACTTAGAAGAAAATAAACATACACACACATGCAACTTACACAGAAATAGAAAAGAAAACTTGTAATGATTAGCAAGGTGACTATACACATGTTAGAACACAAGTGTTATGAATGTCTATCAACACTAGATTTTTCTATTCTTGTTAATATCATTGTCACTTAACTAACGAGAAGAATCATCAAGCTTTTCAGAGAAAAAGAAAGGAGACCAGTAACTAAGAGTTAAGCTTTCTCAAGTAGAGTGTTCTTAAAGTAGCACAGTTACAATAGGAAACATAAATCAATACACTTTATTTGCCAATAACTTTCATGAGCAAAAATAATCATTTCACAATGAGAAATTTCCAAGGTCCAATAACACATTAAAAGTATTGTTATTTGTTATAATTGGCATTAAGAGCAATACAACTAACCTTCACCTACTTTTCTCAAGTAAGGTAAGTATGGAAAACATTCCTGTAATTGATTTCCACATATGTTTTATAATAAAGCAGCTTATTTGATTAATGAAGAATTAGCCATTCTATGTAAATAAATAGAACTGTCTATGTCATTAGTAATGAAACTTATTTTGACCTTGAATGAAGTCTTACTGTACTTAGTGTTCTCGTTAATTTATAGATATTCTACATATCAGTATCTTTATATATCCCTGAATTTTGATATATTCTTGGATATAGGGAGTTGCGAACAAGAGATTCCACTCTTGGAAAAGTGAAAAAGTATAGTAATGAGAATAAACACAGTTCATAGGAATGCTGAAGAGAAACTCTCTTGGCTAGGCTTCCAAAAAGGCCTTTTTGGAATACCACAGTGGTTCAGAGCCCTAAGAGGGTCAACATCATGATCTATGCCAAAAATTTACATGTCCCAAAAATATCCCTTCTCCTCTCATTACTCAAGTATAAACCAAAGTATTGTAAGAGTGTATCTGATTTTCTAAAACTAAATTAATCTGTAACTCTAGCTACACAGGGACTGAGAATAGTAAATTGTGTATCTGCAGTTTCTATATTCCAGTAAAAAAGGATTGAAATGACTTTTGAGAAAACCAGTTCACTTTCTTTAATTATATTTGAAAACCAAAATATTTATAGGTATGGGCTAAATCAACCAAAATTTAATCCCACTGAAGGCAATTTGGTTTTACCATGGACCACCACAATTTACTATGAAAGCATTGTTTTACATAATTTCCAGCTGAAAGAAATGAATGAATCATGAGAAATCCATCACCATTCATTGAAAAAAAAATAAAAAATCCTAAAATTATGAATACTTCTCCTATTTATTGATGGAAAGTCAAAATGGTAATTTTCACTTATCATATGTGAAAATCATGTCCATGAGACAGAGCACTAGTCAATCTGAAATTTATTGTATTTCATACAGGAGCTTAGACAATCATTTCTTGCATATCAACCCAAGCATACTGTGAGAGTTTTAAACAAGAATCTTAATAAAGCTATTATAGTTACGTTCTAAAGAAGTGGATTTGTTTAAATATATATTAAATTTTTATAAAAAAGTAAAACAGCAATCAGTGACAGAAAAATAAATTTTGAACATTTTATTATAATTTTAAATAATACACAGGTTGATGTTGAAGGGTGAAATGCTAGTTCTCATTTTGCTTATCTCTTCTCCAACCAGGGGGAAACAGGGAAGTTTGAGGATATCTAGAAGCCCGAGATGGCACTAATAGGGATATTGTAGAAATTAAATGCTTGGGTTTTACCAAGTTATTCATCTAGAGGATTGTGGCAGGGTGAGAAGTACAATCAGTTGAGTTTGTAGGTGGTTGAATAATCAAAGCCACATTTTTATTTTGATGTCAACCTAGGAGAAAATTGATGTGTGAGAAAGATACTAATCTTGAACATGAGGTATTAAATATTTCAGTTACAATAAAAAAGTTATTATTTACTGAAAGTTTAAAAGATACATTTGCATCTCATCCAGTTTTCAGAATTACACAATGAAATCTACAAATTTAGTACTACATTTTACAGATGAGGAAACTGAGTGTACAGAATGTTACTTGCCAAAGGTAAAACAGACAATAACTGATAGGGTCAATATTTGAACTCATGCAATCTGATCAGCCTTTTGCTACGCTACTGCTAGAAAGTCAAATAAATATGTAGATGATGAGCTATATTAAATGCTATTGGTCAAATACGTATGCATACAGCTGACAGATGAATTAAAACTAAGATTAAAAAATAAAATAGGTATGTGAAACTTCTTTATTCAGTTTCTAGACTGCAACCACGCTGGTTTCCAATGTTGCCTTAGTAATTTTTAAATAATCCATAAAATCTGTACAACACAATGTTCACAACATATCCCTTTGAGAAAAGTTTACCGAATAGCATATAAATTGTGTGATATAAAATCCAATTTCATTGGAGTCCATACATTTGTTAGACCATGCCCTTAATGACATGCTTAGTACCCCCCTACCCAGGCAGTGGTTCAGTAAATAAGTTACAGTTTCACCCATTGAGATGTTATTTTTACAGTGATAAAGTATAATTCCATACATGTAATACCTGGTCATTATCTTATGTCCTGAGATTAGTACAGTAATATTGTAATGTTGGCATGGTTGACATTTTACCGATTCCCAAATATTAGTCTGAAAACTACCTCTCACCATAAAAGCTATGAGGTAACTATGCAGGATTTTCCTGGTGATACAGCTGTGGCTCCAAAAGTCTGAGAAAATCCTAACTCAGGCTTTCCCACAATCTGATATGATCTACATTAGACAAGCTGACCACTTGCCACCCTTGAGATGCTCTCCTGCACAGGAGCTATAGAAGACTGGAGATGCCATATTTACTGAAAATTCTGTCCTTGTCATCTTACATCTTTTGCTGAAATGTCTATCTTATAAACCTAAGGCAGTAAGTAAAATTTCAAAAATCTTTTTCATTTTTAACTCCCCCACATTGGACTATTTATCACAAAGTAGATTTTTTTTAAGCATCTAATTTATTGTACAAAAGATTGAGGAAAGGTCCCTGACCGTTTCTCTAGGATTAATTCTAAGCCCAGAAAAGATATCATTTCCAAAGAGACCCCAACCTCTTCCATGGGAAGGTTAATTAGAATTACTAAAGAACACCTCCACACTCTTACCTCTAACTCAAGTAAAGTAACACATGGCTCATGCATTATAAATTCCGTCAGTGCTTGCTGTGTTAACTGTAGTTACCAACACCAGCTGACTATAACATAAAGCAATGGTTCTCAAACAAGCTGCACATTAAACTTACTGGAGGTCTTTAAAAATGTGGATGCCCTGAAACCTTCCCTAAAGCTATTCATTCAGTTCATGCGGAAGGGGACCCAGGCATTTGTGTTTTCAAAAGTTCCCCAGGTTTTCCTACTGCATTGCCAGGATTGAGATCACTAAGGTAAATGTTCAGAGATTGCCTTATCATTGCTGGGTCATCGTTCCAGGAACCAGGTGAATATTTTTAGGTTCATTTGATGAATTTCCCAAAGACTAAATTTACCATGGTTCACATTATTTTTTGAACGGTATCATTCCCTACCCAAAGCTTTTCCAAGCATCTGTCATTGATGACTATATCAATAATGCTATCAATTGTCAATGCTGTATATATCCTCCACTCACCCAACCTGCATTAAACCTCTTCTTCTAAAACCTTCTCACCATGTCCTCTGGTGAAAAATATTATCTTCAATAAAGAAGAATATTTTTCCCCATGATACCTTTTCTTTTAGAGTGGATTCCTAAGGTTATAAGTCTCTCTCCTCTCTAATTCTTCCTGTAAGAATTTCAAATTTATTGGTATTTTATTTTTAATTGTTATATTTTATTTTTAATTGTTATATGTTAGATTTAGAAACAAATGTCTTTGCATATTGATTTTTATCTTTATAAGCTTCTGTTACCTGTTTATATTTTCAAGTGAATTTTCTATTTTTTAAACAAATTAAACATTATTATTTTATATTCTGTGTTTGACCATCTCCCCATATCAAAGGTCTTCACTGGTTTGAGTCTACTAGCGCTATTTTTATTTTTCTGACTCTTACTCATAGTGCATTGTTTTCTTGTGTGTTTTGTAAATTTTGACCCTGCACTCTTGTTTTGGAATTCCAACTGCACAAATTCTTTGAGGACCAGTTTGAAAGTGCATTCTTTTAGAGAGTGTTGTATTTAATTCTTCAGAACCTAGAGGCATTTTGAACAGTTTCAAGTTAAATTCTCTACTTAAGGAGTTTCTGTTTACATATGTTTTATAATATCAGTCACAGATTTGTGGGGGCAGATTTGTAGTTACTCTTTTGCAGGAATTTCATTTTTATCCACCTAGCATGGACATGGGAAAGAGGGATGGGCAAATTTATTTTTCTTCATTTACTCATACACAAGTGGGTAAATGAAATCACTTTCAGGGGTCTTCTGTCCATGAGAGGCTCCTATATACTTTATCTCCAGCCTATCTCAACATGATTCCACACTTGCAAAATTGAAGCTTATGAACAATAGCATTAAAATCCCCATTTTTACATTATTTTAGATCTCTGTAGTTTTCTTACTTTCCTCTCAGTCTGGTGACATTTTTTAAGTCTTTACTTTTTTAGAGGAGTTTAAGGTTCCCAGCAAAATTGTTCAGAAAGTACAGATATTTTCCATATACCCACTGTCTCCAAACATGGATAGATCCCTGTCAACATCCCCAAACTGGTACATTTATTATAATTGATGAACCTATATTCACATATGATAATCACCCAAAGTCCACAGTTTACATTAAGGTTCACTTTGGGTGTTATATATTCTATGGGTTTGATTAAACATATAATGACATATATCCATCATTATATTAATAGTATTATACAGAGTATTGCCCTAAAAATCCTCTGTTCTCTGCCTATCTATCACTCCTTCCCCATGAACTCCTGGAAACCGCTGATCTTTTTACTGTCTTCAAAATTTTGCCTCTTCCAGAATATCATATAGTTAGAATGGTAAAGTATGTTGCCTTTAGAGATTGACTTCTTTCACTTAATCATATGCATGTAAGATTCCTCTGTGTGTTTTCATGCTTGATAGCTCATTTCTTTTAGTACTGAATAACGTTCCATTGTCTGGACATACCACAATTTATTTTTCCACTCACCTACTGAAAGACATTTTGGTTGCTACTGAGTTTTGGTAATTATGAATGAAGTTGCTATAAATATCATATTAACCTTGTTTTTTTAAGTTGTTTTCAGGGGTAGAGATAGAGTGACATAAATAATGCTATACTACCAGAAATGAAAACTTACAAAATTATTGATAGTTTGCTTTTCTGAGTATGTATATCCTGAGAAAAAAATAGTGGACACATTAGAGCCAGTGAAGACCTGTCATATGGAAAACAAAATATTTATTTTGTAATCTTCAAAAACAGAATTAGAATTCACAAGTTAAAAAAAAAAATCCTTGAGGTTCATGTACACAATGCTCATGATATTCTGTTTTCTATGAGATGGACAGCTATAAGTAATAGAGTTTAATGTCAATTCAATACTAAGACAAACATTCAAAAAATTGGTTTAAAAATGGAGGTAGTAAAACTACCTTCCACTGAGAATGTTTTAGAAAAGCTAAATAATTTCTTTGTAATTTAATATAGAACAACATATTATTTGGTGTTTGACTAGATTATAAATTATTTTTCACTCTAGTATGCAAAATGCATAAATCAATGATTTTTAAGTCATGTTAATTTAATAAAAAGTAATTTTAAAAATGACCACTTCTCTTCAGGTTCACATGATTGAAATGTTTTCCAAGTTAATTTCATCATTACAATCTGTAAATCAGGCATTTTTTCAGTTAAATGATTGTTAAGTAGAGTGATGTTTTCTAAATCTGTCTTGACTCTGTTCAATGTGAAATTACTCTAGCAGACAAAAAAAATTGAACTTTATTTTTGTTATATATTTCCAAGTTCTCATGTGTTTCAACAATTATTAAGTTAAAGATTTCCATGTTTCCTTTTTTGTTTTGTTTTGTTTTGTTTTTTACTTCTAACTTGTGTATCAGAAAGGGTATCGTCAGTAATTTAAAATAAAAGTACTTCAGTTCTATCACATTAATACTGAATATTTAGAGTTTGCTTATGTGGAGAAATTAGTATTCAGGTTTAACAACAGTATTGTAACAAATTGAACCCAAAATTATATCAAATTCTAAGTATAAATAAAGGCAGAGCATCAAAAACTAGCCCAAATTTACATGTGTATCTCTTAATAACCTTGCATAATTCATATTGTATCTATGAAATTGTCATTTTCTATAGAAGCTGCATAGCATTTGTTTCTTATAGACTTTTCATTTGTTTGCTTGTCTTTATGTTGTTATGTTTCAGGAAATCCCATTTCATGTTTCTTGCCACGATGTGTTCCTAGAAAACAAGTCATAAAATAATAGTATTATAATTGCACATTGTGTTCCTGACCAAAAATTCAGCCTTGAATAAATCTTAGCCTGAAAAAAAATGGCATAAAGGTAAAAACATAAAAAATACAAATCTGTAATTATTTAAATAATAAAAAAGCTCTGATAACGTAAAATAAACATAAATGTCACGTGCTTATTGATTATGGGGGGAAATCCTATAGCAATGTTTAGATAGAACTATTCTAAAAATTTTACCTAAAACTAGAACTTAGCTAGAAAAGGCATCAAGCATTTACCTAGGAGTAATTTTTCTTTATGTCCTTAAAATTTAGGATATGTAGGAGATAATGATCCTGGTATCTTTAAAAAGGTTTATAAGGGTCTCTGAACCATAGTCGTTTTTTTCCCCCAAAATAAACTTCTCAGTGGCAGAAACTTTCAAAAAAAAATCATTACTCTGACCTTGGAAGTAGAATTTAAGCAGTATATTTACTGCTTCTGGTTTTGTTTTACCCACTGAAAAGCATTTAAAATATGAGATGCTACCTTTTACCCATCTCCAGCAGGAAGGAAGCAGTTTTATTCATCATCTTCAAGATTTATTCTATGTACTGAGTTTTCACAACACTCCCTGATTCAAATGCTTAAATGCTTATTTCCCTTTCTAGCATTTAACCTTTCCACCCGAAGGTAGTTCCATATGTCTTTGAATAAACCAAGAAGAAAGAGGAGGTTGAAATGACTTTTTATTTTTTTAAGTAATGTCCTACTGGGGAAGAATTGATGACTTCATCATAGTGAAACCTAAAGGGGTAAAGACTATATCCCAATAGCAGTTAATATCTACTGAAAACTGTTAGGCATCAGATACAGTGATAGGTACCGTAGGCATTTTATTTCCTATCCCCATGCCAACAGTTGCAAAATGTTTTTATTATTTTTCTTTTAAGGATAAAGAAATCAGGGTACAGAGAATTTACATAATTTTTTCAAGATCACACACATAATGAATGAAAAACTGGACTTTGAACTGAGTCAGCCTGTCTTCTAAAATCTGCACTCTTTCCCCTCCCACACTGACTTTCTAGGAACCTAGAGAGTATTAGGGAAAGTTATTTGGGGTTTAATTCCCAGAAAAGCATATTTGATGGGTAATTTATTTTCACGCAATTTCACAAACATCTAATAAATGGGTATTTTGTGAACACTGTATTATGCTGATTGCATGCAGTATTCAAAAACTCTTTAAAATGACATTGTATGTTCAATATGCTTATAGTACAGAAACTAAATAAAACAGTCCAATCTATCTGTGCCAATTCCATCCTAGTTTTGATGTATTTGTCAATTGTATACATCCTGATTCTGTTTTCAGAATCAGATAAAATCAATAAACATGAAGATTGTTAACCTTTTTCTTCCTGTAACATAGCAAACAACCTTGCTAAGGTAATTTCCACAGTCTGTTTTCCCATGAAGAAATTTTCAAAGAATCATTAAATAGATGAGTTTAGCTTCAGCTGCATTCTTAAAAACATGATTTGATTTATTTTGCAACAAAACCACACAATGTGGAGGGAGTGGACTGTTGTTATATGATGCCAACCCTTCATTCACCAACCTACATGGCTTAGACAATTTTTACTAAGAATGTCTCTTGATGGGCATAATATTGAGTCACGGACACCACTGAGATTTCCCCCACTGAACTATAGCTACTAGATAAACTACCAAAGTGAACCAGTCTCAGTCCAGAGATTTTAGACATTAGCATTGTGTACTTGGATACTTTTAAATACATTCTGGACGTTCCAACCAGCATTCTTACTCAAGTGTCTAACCAAAAAGCAAATCCAAAAGTGAAATAAACTTAATATATTTGTGGAGCTCTTTACCCCTAACTAAAGCAAATATGAAACTCTTTATTGAGCCATTAACTGAATTAGGTTTTGTGCTGGGTTCTTTTTATATATGTTTGGTGTTTCTTTCATAATTCAGCCAACTAGGTTAAGCAAGAAAGAATATCTAAGTATGTCTCAACCAACAGGTACAAAAACAACATAAATTTTTTTTCTGAACCAAACTTAAGACAACTGGTAAATAATTTAATTCAAACTTGCGAGATACAGGTGTGAGGAGAACTATTACATTGGCTTCACCTATGGCATTGCAGTAACTTGAAGATACTCTCGTGATACTAAACATCAATAATGAATTTCAGCAACTCATCCCTCAGGCACAATTATGTCTGACTCTCTCTTGATATTTTCCTAAAATGCTTTTCATTTGATTTTTTTTCACAATTCAGAGAACCAAAATGAATTATCTGTCTTCTCTCTCTCCTTCTCTCCTTTCTGTTCCTCTCTCTCTCTCTCTCACACACACACACATACACACACACACACACACACACACACACTCACGTATGCACCTGCGCATGATAGCTCCAATCCCATTGTTTAAGAAAAAAACAAAACTTAATGTTACTGTGAGTTTTACTAGGTATACATTTCTCACTGTCACTTTCAAGTTCTATAATATAGCTGTCTTGGTCTATTTTGTGTTGCTATAACAGAATATCTAAGACTAGGTAACTTATAAATAAAAGGAGTTTATTTGATTCATGATTCTGGTGGCTGGAAAGTCAAAGACTGGGCAGCTCCAACTGATGAGGGCCTCATGCTGCTTCCATTCATGGCAAATATAGTAGTCGGGGGCAGTGGGTGCAAAAAGATCATGCTGTAAGAGAGGTAGTAAGAAAGAGAAACCAAAGAAGCCAGACTCTTTTTAACAACTCTCTTGCTCTTACAGAAACAAATCCATTTCCACACAACAGTGGGAACTCACTCACGCCTGAGGAAGGGCTTTATTCTATTCATAAGAGATCCTGACCTGTGGCCTAAACACGTCATACTAGGCCCCACCCCCCAATACTGCCATAGTGGGGATCAAATTTTAACAAGAGTTTTGTTGACGGAAACCGTATCTAAACCATAGAAATGTTCTTAATCTACCTTTACAACATTGCAACATAAATTTCTTCTCTAGAAATCCTGTTGACACTAAATTGAAATAATTTACTATGGTTAAAAGTAACCAATAACCTTCTATTCCTGTGGCTTGGTTAATGCTATTCCTATATTGGGAAATGCAGTTGTTAAGGCTTTGTTAAGCCAAATGTGGTCCATGGACTAAGGGCTTTGGCATTACCTGAAGGCAGATTGGAAACTCATCTCATGACCACTCCAGATCGATTGTATCAAAATATTCATGTTAATAATATTTGAGGTATGGCATATATACATTAAGGTATGAGTCATTTCAAATAATACTTTTTTTCTATGACATCTGACTGATGTGATAGTTTCCTCTTTTTTTCTTCATATTCAGAACTTAAGTCATCATTTTTTCAGTCTGTAAGTATTTATTAAGTTGCTACTATGTTTCAGGCACAACTGAGGAGGGCTAGTGTTTAGACTGACACTGGTTAACTTTTGAGAGCTCATCTGGTGGCTGTAGCTCAACAAGGAAATTCCAGTGGTGTCTGGGACTCAATATGTGTATTTCCATCAGGAAATATTCTCAGTAGAATTTTACTAAGCCATGTAGGTTGCTAAATAAAGGGAACTTGGGGAGTTGGCCTAATATAACAACAGTCCACACATTTCACTTTGTGTTATTTGCAAATCAAATTTTTAAAAAGGAAAAGCGGTTATTTATAGAGGAGGAGTTGTAAAAATGCAAATAGTTTGAACTATCTGAAGGGTGAATTATAGATGGGAAAACAGTATAAAATAGAAAATATAATCAGAGGCCTAATTATTCAACTGAAAAAAAAAAGACTATATATAATATATCCAAAAGGGTTAAATGCAAGGCAATAATTGCCATTTTTTGGTAGATTATTTTCTTCAGAGATTCAAAAAGGAATTGCACAGTGGAAGTAAAGTTAATATTAAGAAGACTAGATAGGAGGTTGTTATAAAAATTCAAATAGAGAAGATTAGAAATTTGAACTAGAGAGTAATGGTAGACATCTATTCATTCGTTCAACAGGTATTTATCGAGATTCTTTGAAATACAGTGAATTGCAACCAAGACAATCTAGATAGTAAAGTTTGTCTCACAACTATTTCACTTAAACTTACAAGTTTACTAGCTACATCACAGGCCTTCTACATTTTTATAGGAAATAATTCTATCAAATTATTTGCCATGCATGGATCACCATATCTTCCAGACCCTTGTAATTGTTTGTCACCCACTGCCAGAATTCAAAGCCAATGTCACATATGGCACATGTTTTATTAAAGCAACTCTCAGTTTTGGTGCCTATTTTTCTACAGAGGCCCTCCATTCAGCTTATCAAGGTTCCCAACTCTGGGATTGCTCAGATTCCTCTCTGTTCCACAAGCACAATTGCTGAGAGTCTTAGCCTGCCTTTGCAAGAGCTCTTCCAAGCAATGACAGGATAATAGTTTCTGAGTAATCCTCCCTTTATTCCATAAAGCATCCAGCATTATAAGTAGAAGACACTCAATAAATTTTTGTTGAAGCAAGCCAATACACTCATTATTGCATATTTCATTATTATACTCTTAGCTCCAAACAGGGCAGATTGTCATTAGTGTTTGATGCAGCCTCATATTACAGTATGGTTAGTTGATTGTGCTTCATCAAGATATAGCTGAAATTGAGCACGTTTTATTCTGGAAACTCACTGTCTTGTTTTCACATCAGGATGTCATTTTAGGGGTGAAAGCTATTTTTAGAAGTTCTTTTCCGTCGGTCCCTTAATTCAATCTTTCATGATATACATTAACTGAGAAAAAAATAAAAGACCACAATGATCCAAAATAACCGATGGAAAAATAGTTTCAAGAAGCCCCCCTTCTCCTGAAGCTATTGCAAATGAGCCATTATGTGCAAGTTCTTAAGGAGTAGCTCTCAGGTAATAATGATTTTTTAGGTGAATTTCTGATCTTACACATGAGAATGTAAGTAAATGTAATTGCTCTTCATCAGCTTATCAGATAGCTAGTTTTATACAGGAAATGAATAATGTTCCAAATGTAAGATATTGTTAGTAACTTTTGTTCCCCTCAAATCACCATGATTTGAGAACCATGATGGCTGTGGTTACATTAGTGTCACACTTGCAGCCATTTTCATTCTTTCTCTTGTAAGAATGTATCACATTATTATCACAATCAACTAACATTATCGTAATCAACCACATCATCATCTGTGCACATATGGTCACATGAAGATGAGTGACAGGTGTAAGTGCAGATTCTATGGAGAATGAGATAATTTTTCTCTAATAATTATTCTAATTCACAGGGCCTTTTATAAACTCCTAGGTTTGTGAACCAAAGCTTTGTGTTCAGCAAACTGTGGGAGAAAATGCTTATTAAATAGATCATGGGTAATTTTCCACTGGGCATCTGAGTCACCTACCTAGATGTCATAAACATTAGACTGTGGAAAGCAGTTTCATGTGTTAGAAGTAAGATGTGACATTTTACATTCTAATCAGAATGAAGAAGCTCAAAGTTCCAAGTGGACATTTTACAATATAGGTAGAAAAGTCCTGTCCGAAGTATCCTTGTTTCTTAACAGTTTACTGTGCAGAGAACAGTGAGCTCTCTTTAAAAAGTTAACTTTTTAAGGATTTTTTAAATCAACTTTTTCATAGTGTTCTTTTTCCTCTTATGTTCTTATGATTATTTCATAAGCAGAAATAAATTAGTTCAATTGCTATTTTGATTTTGACTAGTTCCAAATGAATATGTAAATTACCATTTTTATTATTTTTTCATACTTGAATGTATCAAATACCTTAATATTTGGTTTTCTTAATACCTTTATTAAAGTTAATAACAGTTTTCTTAATACCTTTATTATAGAAAATTAAATTTCAGTCATGGTGTCTGAACCATCAGAATATATTTTCATAGATAAAGTACCAGTCCTTCTACATTAGTTGTCTATTGCTATATAATAAAACACCTCAAATTTCAGTGGCTTATAATAACTATTTTTATGGCTTATGAATCAGCAGGTTAACTTGACAGCACTACTAATCTTAGCTTGGCTCACTCATGCATCTACAGTCAGCTCATGAGTCAACTTGGAATTGGCTGGTCTAGCAAGGTCTAGGCCAAGGCAATACAGCTCTATTTCATATAGCCTCTTACTCTCTAGCATGCCAATGCAGCTTATTCACATTGCACTGGGTAGTGTTCCAAGATAGTGAGCAGAAATGTTCAAGGCTCTTGAGGACTAGACTTGGAAATGGCATGTAACATCTTTTGCATTTTGCTGGCCAAACCAAGTTCCAAGACCAGTCCAGATATAAAAAGAGGGGAAAGAGACTCCACTTCTTGAGGAGAGAAGCAACAAGGTCAGCAAAAAGGCATATATAGGAAGAAATGACTGTGGCCTTTTCTGCAATCAACCACACCTCTATTAGTGACAACTTTGACATTTTGAATGTAAGCAAAATGAGCCTTGTGTATTTACAACTATGTTGCCAACATGTGGTAGTCGCAGATTGATCCTGTTTAGCAATTAGGTAACCCACTGTGAAGTTGAAGACTGACAAGATTACAGATATAATATGGGAGGTTGCCCTTTTTGTGGAATGGGTTGAAAATTCCATGATTTATATGAAAATCCTTTCTGTACTAATAAACATGACAGGAAAGACACAGTAACAGAGAAAAAATTGAGCAGTGTCCTTCAAGTTCAGGCCTATTTTCATGGAGTTCATGTGATATAGTACCCTATGGATTATTATTTTTTTAAGTCAGTGGGGTCTCAGTACATAGACAGTACTTGAAGGAGATGAAAGCGAGGCAGAATGTTCTGTTCTTTAATGTAGGAAAAATTGTAATGTGCACACCTTCCATTTCAATAGAAAAACCCCATGCAAATGTAGTATTCCAAGCAGAACTAAGAGTCACTACAATACTGCCTAGTAATATTGCTTCTAAAAAGCTATCATAATGCATAGCTGGATTTCAGCAGTCTTGTTGCTCATGAATGTTCAAATTGCTGTGAAAACATATTTAGAATAATTATCTGTTTTAAGCTACAACAAAGATATTTTCTTTTTTTCCTAGTTAACTATGGAAATATGTACAAGTGGAAATATCACAATTTAGAAAGTGGAATAAAAACATCACCTGTGTTTTGAAAGTGAATAGTAGACTATGAAGTGAAACAGCAATTATAGATGACTATACATTAAAGGTATACACATTTTTTGGACCCAATCAAAAGTGGTATATTCCTTCAATCCTTTGGGAGAACAACTATTTGCATTGGTAGATAACTAGTGACCCCATATGAGGAATGCTGTGAACTAAGGTCAATAATTTAAAAAAAAAAAATTCACGTGTATATCACTTTGCAAAGTGTGTTCATATAATTTGTATCATGTTATTCTCATCAACCTGTAAGGAATACAGAGCATTATAATTGCTTCATTTTACATGAAAACACTGAAGCTCAGAGAGATAGATGACTTGTCAAATGTCATACGGTTCATATATAGAAGACCATGGGAAATATGTGGGTTTTCTTATTACACATCTAGGACTGTTCTCCATACATTATAACTTTTTCATCACATAACTCCAAACACCAAGAGAAATGGAGATGTATCTGTGGTCCTTATTTAAATGAAGCCAGATTCCAAGTGTAGCAAATTGCAAGATGGTTTTTGAAGTCTAAAGGACCTCCTAGGGGAAACTCATGCTGGGAGATAGAGGCAGGAATGCTACATTTTATTCAACAAGATAATTTTACTTATTAAAGACCAAAAATAATTTTGAATGTGGTGTCCATCACTTAAAGCCATCTTAAGGTTAGCCTTGTGTATGTATGGATTCATGCTTGGTCCTCGGGAGAGAATGAGAGGGCTGTGATTAAGAAAATTTAAAAGAACATTTTTTTTTGAGACAGAGTTTTACTCTTGTTGCCCAGGCTAGAGTGCAATGCCACTATCTTGGCTCACTACACCCTCTGCCTCCAAAGTTCAAGCGATTCTCCTGCCTCAGCCCCCGAGTAGCTGGGATCACAGGTGTCCGCCCCCAAGCCCAGCTAATTTTTGTATTTTTAGTAGAGATGGGGTTTTGCCATGTTGGCCAGTCTGGTCTTGAACTCCTGATGTCAGGTGATACACCTGCCTCGGCCTCCCAAAGTGCTGGGATTACAGGCGTGAGATACAATATTTCAATACACTCTGTAAATTTTGCACAGTAACAACATTGCTGTAAGACCCCTTTTTCTGAAAGCAAACTAAAGGAGGGACAGGTATTCTTCCTCTCCCCACAGTACCAAAGATCAACAGCTTTATACTAGTGTTGATTCTCACTTAATGAATGTATTAGTTCATTCTCACACTACTATAAAGAACTACCTGCGGATGGGTAATTTATAAAGGAAAGAAGTTTAATGGACTCATAGTTCTGCAGACTCTACAGGAGGCATGGCAAGGGAGGCCTCAGGAAACTTACAATTCATGGCAGAAGGTGAAGGGGAAGCCAACATATCTTACATGGCAGGAGCAGGAGGAAGAAGGTGAAGAGGGAAGTGCTACACACCTTTAACAAGCATACCTTATGAGAACTCACTCATTATCATGAGAACAGCAAGGGGAATATCTGCCCCCATGATCCAATCACCTGCCACCACATCCCTCCCCCAACATTAGTGATACAATTCAACATGACACAGACCCAAACCATACAGTGAGTGACTGCAGTGACTGTGACCTCTGTATTGGTGACTGGTAGGAGACTGATTTCTGGCTGTGCGGTGGCGATGACTAGTGGAATATCACGGTATGAGCAAAGCAAAAGACTGAGAAAGTGTCTTCATGAGTACAATGTGACCAAAATCTATACCTTGTCTGAGATATTTGTAATGAATATAACTATTTCTACTTCCTAAAATAAAACACAACTTGGCTCTTTGGTTGCTTTCACCATATAAGTTACTTTATCATATTCAAAGATACTCAGTATAGTCAAATGGTTTTCCAGAAAAATTCAAGTCCCTCTCCACTCCAAAGTTTAGGAACTGTGAAGGAAAACAGTATTGCAAGGCTTTTCAACCATGTACATTCACCCCTTGCTACCATCTTTCCCCTTAGGATTTTGTGTATTTCAAAATCAGGGGAGAGAGATGGAATTCATCGATGGCCTCCTGGCAAGGAACTTTCTTTCCCTTGGCCCATGAACTTCTCTGACTCTCTGTACTTTATTGTCTGGTATATAACTTGGCTCACCTGATGTTCTGTATATATGCTGCCACTTGTTTTCATAACCTTGGATCTTTCCATTCTGTGTAGTTGGAGCTACCTTTACTCTATGACCTGCTAGCATAAACTCAAAATTTGTTATTGATTGGATTTTTTTTTTTTTGACACAAAGTCTCGCTCTGTCACCCAGGCTGGAGTGCAATGGCACAATCATAGCTCACTGCAACCCCCTCCAGGGTTCTAGTGATTCTGCTACCTCAGTCTCCTGAGTACCCGAGTTTGTGCCATTCTCCTGGCTCAGGCTCCCGAGTAGCTGGGACTACAGGCACCCACCACCATGTCCGGCTAATTTTTTGTATTTTTAGTAGAGACAGAATTTCGCCATGTTAGCCAGGCTGGTCTTGAACTCCTTACCTCAGGTGATCCGTCCGCCTCGGCCTCCCAAAGTGCTAGGATTACAGGCATGAGCCACCGTGCCTAGCCTGACTAGACTTCTTATACTTCCTAAATATCAAGACAACACAGGTGTTTGTACTGTCTTCGCTGCACCATAATAAGGAGTTTAAGACACTATGTGAGTTTGCCTAGAGGCACCTACGTAGATGCACCCACAGAAGTTGGTCCCATATTGCTTCCATGCCACAGGAGACACGGAGCCATGACAAATACAACATTTCTCTGGAAGGTTCGTAGTCTCCCAAGGACACAACCACAGAAATGAGGCACTAAACATAACCTGAGTGTTTCCACATTTTATATTAACTTCATAAGCCTTAAAAACTCAGGTTTTGCCAAAGCGATGACATCTTTTTCTAGATATTTTCTTCTTCTCCCCTTGAAGCCCTAAATGCTTCTGCTTAAACAGATGAAATATATAAAGTCGCTAGGAAATCTTAGTATATTATTTGAAATAAAACTGAATTGATTTATTCTTTTAAAAATAGATTATTCACATCATTATCAAATATAATTTATTCCTGAAGACTCATTTGGAGAGGTTGCCATAATTGTTCATTAAAAAGTTGGATAACTGAGCCAATAAAACTTGAGTCATTATTGCAAATGTGATGTCAGCTGTGCCTACAAGCAGACGAAGTCTAAGAAACTAGCTTGTAAAACTTTGCTGCATTGGGATGGATACATGACCCAAAAAGCTTATTTAGTCCAGTGATTTTCAGACTGCACCCCACAGTGAGATACAAGTCTGTTTCTAGGAAACCCACTTGACAATAGGAGCATTTGTATTGCTTTACATAATAGCATTTCAATTAAAATTTAATTCAAAGGAAATATTAATTCTTACAAAATATATAGATAGATGATACAGTGACAAAGAGATAAAGAAGTAGATAGATAAATGAAAATATCTGTTTTAACCCATAAATTTCCTGACACACAAATTGATACTAGTTTATGGCAATATGCTGCTCATGGCCGAAAAGGAGGACTAACTTGATTTTCTTTTGTGGAACAATTACTGTTCTAAGCACAGCGCATGTTACTTTTACTTTTATTTATCACAGGAATCATTTGCAATGGTATTATGATCCCCATTTTAAAATGGAAACAGGCTCAGCAAGGTTAAGACACTAACTCAGAGTCAGAGAGCTTGAAAGATAGAAGTGCTTCCCAAATCAACTCTTGTATGTCTGAACTAAAAGTCCATACTTTCCCTCTGCACCTATTATCACCATGTTGCTATAACATGGTACAGTGTTGTGTAGTACAGACACATTCACATTAGGTATAACATGTAGAAATATATGTAGATTCCACTTACTGCTACAATATCTGTGGTTCAAGAAAAGGGAATCTGTAATTTAAACTGGAAAATAAAAATCACCAAATCTTTTGTACTATAAAATTGTAATATGTATAGCTCTACTTTAAAAGTCTTAGTCTAATTCTTTAGTATTGACTAAAATTCTGTTAATTATAGCTGTTTTATGAAAAGATATAATCTTATACCTACTCTGCAAATATTCCACAACATGCATATTGGGGAAATAAAATGAATGTTGAAATAAACGTTGAAATGGAATGGTGAAAATTAACATTCATTATTTTATTCCCCAGACATGCAGAACTTGAGACAATGTATTGCCTAGTATTACAATACAACATGTAACTTTTTAAAAACAAAGATCTGATATGTATTTTCTTATTTTCTCATATCATTCAACATTTTTGTATATTCAATATTCTTATATTATTCAGTATTCTTATATTAGTATATTATTCAAGGAGTAAATTATTTTTACAAATTTATTCTCTAAAATAATGCTACATTAATGTAAGTCAATGACATTTATTTCATTATATGATCCTTTTCATTTCAGAAAACATTGTGGCTGAAGACTTAGCCAAAATTTGTTAGGAATAGAAGGAACATTAATGAAATAGAAAATCAAATAAAAAACTGACTATGTACTACCAACAATGAATCATAAAGAGACATCCAAGATGAAAACAGTAAATAAATCAGTCATGAGAGGGGCAGCTGCACTGTAATTAAGAATTGAAAGCACAGGATTTGACAGCAAGTCTAAGTCCCAGATGTACCATTTACCGACAAGCTTATCAAGTAATTTAATTTCCGGAATTCTTCATTTTCATATCTTTAAAACAAGGATAATAATGTTTATTTCCTATAGCTATTATCAATATTAAAGAAAATTGCATATAAAAACATGTTTAAGATATATAGTTGACCTTAAGCAATGCAGAAGTTAGGGACGCTGAATTCCCATGCAGAAGGAGAAGCAGGACAGGAGTCACATTTGATGTAATTTTCATTACAAAAAATACACACAAAAGTGGACCCATGCAATTCAAACCCATATTGTTTAAGGGTCAACTGAAGAATGTGTTTTAATCCCTTTTCTAATGCTTATAATAATACCTAAAACTGGGTAATTTATAAAGAAAAAAAGTATTTCTTACAGCTACGAAGACTAAGAAGACCAAAGTTGAAGGAGCACCTCTGGTGAGAGCCTTCATTCTTTTGGGGACTCTGAAGTTTCTGAGGCACTGGGTATCACACGGCAAGGGTGCTGAGTGTGCTAATATGCCATGCTCAGGTCTCCCTCTTCTTTTAAAGTCACCAGTTCCTCTCCTATGGTAACCCATCTATCCATTAACCCTTTAAACCATTAATCCATTAATGGATTATTTCATTCATGAGTGCAGAGCCCTCATGATCCAGTCACCTGTTAAAGTTCCCACCTATCAATAGTACCACATTGGGAATTATGTCTGAAAATGAGTTTTGGAGGAGACATTCAAACTATGCAGAATACTATATTCAAAGTTATAATTGTTAAAAGTCATTTTTCTATTTCAGATTAAACTGGTTTAACCAGATTGCATAGCTGCCAGACCAAATACTCACAGTCATTGTAATGAGAGGCATTGTAATGTATTAGCTAGACTATGTCTGTGCCAAAAAAGAAGAGAAGTAAGGAGGAGTCAGTCAGGATGAGCACTCCAATTATACACCTTTCCTTAACCACAGGCCCAGAGATTTTCCAGGAACTACTCCTTGTTTTCCAGTCAGCACACTTGAAACTCTCCAAATATATATGTCATCTTTTATATATTTTATATTGGAATTGCCTCCTACTAATGGAATTTGCTAATCCATTATAAATCCCTTTCTTAGGAATTGTTTTTGTTCTAGACATTGTTTTAGGTGATAAGGTCGGATGTTGAAAAAAACTAGAAATTTTTCATGGAAACTATGCTCAATACATAACAAGCAGTAAACAACAAATAAAGAAACAAGCAGATATCAATGAAAATAAGACAAGGTGACATGATAGCAATTACGGCTGGCAGTTTAGCAGTAGTTAGGAGCTAGTGTTTAGAAATCTGCCTCGAAGACAGCCCCAATTTCCATGTGGTAAGCTGACCATATTAGGGAATTGATTTCCGTGCTCTGATTCTCAGTTTCTCTACATATAAATTAGAAACAAGAATGTTAACTATTTCAAAGGGCTATTGAGACTATTAAATGCAATGTTATATACAACATATTTAGAACAGAGCTTGAAACATACTTTAGATTAAGTAGTCAGTGCAGACTTATCCAACAAAGTAATACTTAGGGTAAGACTTGAATAAGAAACAGTACATGGCTTTAAAAAGGTTTGAGTAGAACATCTAGGGCAGAAGAAATAGCTTGTAAAAAAGCTCTTATCTAGAAACCCAGTTTGAGTTTTTAGGAAAAAAAAGGAAGGTCATTTGTATCTGAAGCATGGTGATCAAGTGTTTGAGTGGGAGGGTGCTACACCTTGTGAGCTCTTGATGGAGCTTGGATTCATTCTGGGTTTCATGAGTTGTCTTCAGAAGAATTTAATTGAAAAGTGAAAGATGTGTTGGGCATAAGAGGATGCTGTAGTACTTAGTTGTCATGATAATGGCTTGCAGCAGAATCATAGCTGTGTGATGGAGGAAATTAGGTAGATTCCAGAGCAGAAAGAAAAGGTGCCAAAATGGAGAAGAAGGAGTTGTGAGAGAAGAAAGAAGAAAAACACTGTAAAACATGGTGTCCCCATACACATAAGAAGAATATATTTCAAGAAGGAGAAAAAATTCAACTCTGTCAAATGTTGCTGAGATATTGAGTAAAATGAAGACAGCGAAGTGACAGTTCATTACTTGATGATGGTCACTGAAAACCTTGAGCAAAATAGTTTTAGAGAAATTCTGTAGATAAAAGACTGGGTAAGGCAAGGAGACAGAATGGTAGACTATGATGTGAAACAGCAATTATAGACAACTATTCTGAGAAGTTATACTCTGAAAAATGGACTAAGTGGAGAAGATTGTAGGATCAAAGAGATTTTGGCACTTTGTTTTGTTTTGTTTTGGTTTTGGTTGTGCTGATTATTATTGTTTTTGATATGGAAAATATTATTAGAGCATCAGCCTTTATTTTCTAAAATTGTTTGTAATTTTTGGTCAGTAAAGACACATACAAACACATTTCACCTATCCAGACACTTCTAACTGTCTATTTTCCAGGTTGTTAATGAGTTTGAGCCTTTTAAATACTTAAATGTTTACTATAATTTCCAGAAGTTGAGGCCAGGAAGAGGAAGCAAGCATGTGTGTTCACTATTTCACTGTCTTGACTTACTCTTGTATTTGTAATTATCAAAATATCAGAATTAAGATGTCAGTGGTGCCTGGAGCTCACCTCACTTCAATGTGTTTAATTAGAGGAAATAAAGGCCAAATCAAAAGGTTATAAAAGTGACATTGTGCCTGTCACTTTCCTTTGTGTCTATTTCAACTATTTCGTTATTTCAATGTTGTTTTCAGTGTTGACCTCTATTAAATGATCACGTATATGTCCAAATATGCATATACTCAAATAATTCAGTAATGTGGATCATACTGAGGTTGAATTAAACACATCCCCTCAATATATCTACCCTCCAGTTTCCCAGTGCTCAGGAGCTTACAGCTCCATTGTACACTCGCACCTGATATGGCATTTCAATAGTGCATAGCACTTCTAAAGTGTCACACTGAGAAAATAACATCATCTAAGAAATGTTATTTTTAAAAATGTTTTATTTTCGTGAGGAAATAATCATAAAAATCCAAACTGAGATTCATACAGCAGAACAACTGCTTTGGTCTCTATAAAAATGTCAATGTTATACAGACAAATAGAAGGCTGATCTGTTCTGGACTGAAAGAGATAAGATAGAGGTGACAATGAAACAACGTATAACTGCTTTTTGATCTTGAGTTTAAAAAATGCTTAAAAAGGACAGCATTCAGACAATTAGGGATATGTGAATATCACATAATTTGAACTATGTAATAGATACCAATATTATATCAATATTACATTCCCCTAGTGTTATAATTATTATTGTGGTTATTAAAAGAATGCTTGTGTTTTTAGGAGCCAGATTCAGAACTATTTATATGACTTACTTTGTTTTTCTGCAATGCTTCAGAAGAGACTAACGGGTTGACAGAGAGAGAAGAATAAAATAAACAAAAGGAGCAAAATCTTACATTTGGTACGTCTAGGTAAGATAAGTTTTTATATTATAATTTTTCAATTTTTTGAGATTTATACATTTTTCTAAGACTCTAAATAAAAATATAAATGACATAGACATAAATAATCCATTCTTATGTTACTATCCATATTTAGAAATCTAATCTGGACACAAATGTATATAGTATTCACTGTGTGAAAACTAAACTAAACTATAGTTTAGTTTTGCTAACAAGATTCCAAAATCTGTGTGGGCAGGAAATAAGTTATATCCCTCTTTATCAATGCATTAAGCTCTAGAAAAAAAAATAATTGCAGAAAACAGAAACTCGATAAATGTTATTAACACAAAACCCATAAAAATGCTAAAAGCATTGACGAAGCTGCTAAACAAAAGCGCTTAAAACTTTCTGATGGAATAAATATGGTCTATACAAGTTTTTTGCAATTTTGGAAACTATATCTTAAGCCAGATATATCATAAAGGATCCAGCCCAGATATCAAATCATCATCACAGCCTTAGAAATAACATGAATGATGAGCAATTTTATACCAGTCATAACCAGGCTGCTGTTGAACATCGTTCAACAAACAAGTATAAAGAAATCTTTTACTTACAAATAATATCATAGAAAATATATCAATACAAACCATCAAAATCCAAATACTTTCAAAGTTAAATTCATCATTTTAGCTGCATAAAAATGAACTATTTCATTTTCAGAGGATATAAGAATCCACAAAAATATGTAATGTCAAGCCTTTTTGTTGTCAGTAAATAAACTCCTGAGGGTTTTAAAGGGCTTGAAAGATTAGGTATCATCAATTTGTAACTTTTCCTTTTTGTTGCTTTGAAAGAACTATTTATACAAGTCCATTTTGTACACTTTATAAAGAATCCTCTCTAGTCTCTCTCTCTCAAAGAACCCTTCATTGTGTGAGAAGGTTGGGAAAAGGTTAGAACCAATCAGCAGAATTGACTTCAATACCTATCATCTCTGTCTTCTTCCACTTTTAAGACTCTAAAAAAAAATCAAGATAAAAATCGTATTCTTGTGCTTTCAATAGGCAAATTTTCTGTGATTCTCCTCTTAATGTTACAACATGTAAAGTATGTGAAATTAATCAGAGCGTTCCATTCATTCATGGTAAGAAAATAAAGGTATAAAATATACAGTGACAATTTGTGTGGAACCATGAATTTTTATTTTGCCAAGTTTCATAGAATTCCTCATCATTCTTTGTAGAGTGTCTCATCTCCCCTCAATACCACCCTCCCCCAGCATGACCCCCAACTATCATTACAATCAGTAAATGAATATTGGATTAAAAAATAAGTCAGGTTCCTCAGCACCAAAGGAAAATTGGAAAATATACTCTTTCTCAAAATGAAAATGTATCTTTACATCTTATGAAATAGTTTCCTTTGATATTTTGTTTTAATTTAGCAAGCTGCTGTTGTTACTTTTATTAAGCAACTCTATCTTTTAGAAGCTATGTACACTGTATATTAACCCCCTGCTAAGATCAGGCTTAAACAAAGCTGTAAAAATGGGGGTGGGAAGGAAGCAATCGAAGCTATGCTTAAATATGCAATTTTAGAAAACTGTACTAGAAAATATGATACATAGGTGAAAATTTGTTTAAAATATACTTCTCCAACAAAAATACTTATAGTGACCTAGGATTAATACTCAACACAGGAAGGAAAAGTGTATTAGTCTGTGTTGCTATAAAGAAATACATGACCTGGGTAATTTTTAAAGAAAATACATTTATTTGGCTTATGGTTCTGCAAGCTGTACAAGCATGGTACCAGCATCTTCTCCTGGTGAGGCCTCAGGAAACCCACAATTATGGTAGAAGGCAAAAGGGAAGCTGGCATATCACATGGCAAGAAGGAGCAAGAGAGGGGGGAGGTGACAGGCCCTTTTAAACAACCAGATCTCACGTGAACTTACAGAGTGAAAACTCACTCATTATCCTGAGGACAGCACCAAGGCACCCTTATCACCCAAACACCTCTAACTAGGCTCACCTCTAACCTTGGAGATCACATTTCAACATGAGATTTGGAGGTGACAAAAACATCCAAACTATATCACAAAGTTTTTCTTCCTACTGATACTATCTATTAAGATTCTCAAGACCATACACTGGATCATAATTTTTTTTTTATTTCATTGTAGAGTTCTTTCACATATTTAAATGTTAAAAATATTTATTTTTAAAATTATCTTTACTTCCTATTTTTATTCCATGTATCCTTTCACTATCCATACCTTAAAAAATCTAACACCTCAGCCTTCATACAGACATTAGCCCCTTTTTGATGCTTCAAGACTTTTAATTATGTATCCTTTAAAATCTTGACCCATTTCTTTTTATTTTACCATTTAAAATACTGTTTTAAGGCCGGATGCTGTGGCTCACAGCTGTAACCGCAGCACTTTGAGAGCCGAAGTGGGCAGATCTTGAGGTCAAGAGATCAAGACCTTCCTGATTAGCGTGGTGAAACCCCACGTCTACTAAAAAAACAAAAGCTAGCTGGTTGTGGTGGTGCACACCTGTAGTCCGAACTACTCAGGGGGCTGAGGGAGGAGAATAGCTTGAACCTGGGAGGCTGAGATTGCAGTGAGCTGAGATGGCGGCACTGCACTCCAGCCTGGTGACAAAATGAGACCCCATCTCAAAAAAAAAAAAAAAAAAACCCACTATTTTATTTTATTTTAACTGATGCTCCTACATCAACTGAACTAAATTCAACAGACAACTAAGTAGGAGGACAAACTAATAACTCTCCTATAATGTAGACATGTTCACTGTTGTTGAAAATGTAAAAACTCACTTACTTATCCTTATTATTTCTTCTCACTTTTTAAATAGCAGAATGCTTTATATCAAGCATGCTTAGGTTTTTCTGTCTAATAGGAGTCAGCAGGATGAGAATAAAAATTTCAATTACCCAATTGCTGCTAAACAAATCATATATACCAAAGTAAACAATATAATCAATAATACAATCAATTTATTCTTACACTATATATCTGAGTGTTTAATATATTTTAATTTATCCTTATTTCTTTAAATGGGGTTACACTTTTATTTTCTAATAACTAAACTGAAATTGTATATGGACAAATTTTCCAGATTTGATCTATACTAGTCTTCACATTCCACATATAACTAAATTGGTATCTCCAACATAAACTCTAAAATTTAGCATAAATTCATATCTCCAACATAAACTCTAAAATTTAGCATAAATTCATATCTCCAACATAAACTCTAAAACTTAGCATAAATTCATTAAGTGTCTTCTTGATTATCTATTGGTTTACATATTTCTTTACTCAGCTTTTAACATATACATGTCTTTTGTAAAGAGTTTAACTCCACATACACATCCACACACCCTTTGTAGAGAAGATTTGAATTTAGGCATAGTATCACTCTACTGTTGTCCTGGAGAGACCCACAAAGCATTTTAACTGTACATGCAGATTTTGAATATCTTTATAACACTGCCATGGAAATCCCCAATCTGCTTTTGCATCTGTGAAAATGAAGAGTTTCATCAACAAAAAATGGACTATGAAGATAGTGCAAGCCTTTTATTCTTATGAGTCCCTTTCTAGTATCTGATGTTATTGCAGTAGGGACTGCTTAGGACAAAGAAAAACTAGGCCAAGTTTAGATCCAGCCAGTTTACTATTTCCCTTTATGTTCATTGATGTACCATTTTCAGTAATAAACCTTTATTCCTTGATTTGGCAACTCAAAGTCATGAAATTAAAATGATGAAGGAAAACATATTGCAGGCTGTTTATCTTTGTAAGGTAGATACTTTAGAAATATCAGTTATGTGTTTAAACCAAGAAAAGTAACAAAACAATACAATTCTTAATTACTATTGGCTTAATTCTGAAATTTATATTTATTGATAATATTTTTAGTAACACAGTTAGAATATATAGAAATTCAACGTAGACACAGAATTATTGAGAGAGAATCAGTAGCCAAGAATTTCTATTAAAATAATACAAGGATCCTTGCTTCAGACCACATAATGTTTTTTGTTTGTTTGTTTGTTTGTTTGTTTTTGCCATGCATACAACTCTTACCAATCCTTTCACTCTTTCCCAAATTTAGACCATCTGCTTAAAACTCCACTTCATTGCAGAAAAAACTGCAAAAGTCATGTGCTATTCTTACATCTCAGAAACACATATACTGATTTCCAGTTTTAGCTCCAACACATAAAGAGCTAAAAAGTAATTATTCCCATTCTTACAAGAAAAAAAGCTGAAGAGATTCAAAATCAATATGTTTTTTTGAATTCATGATAGAACTGAAGTCACAGGGTGAACTGCCACCCCAAAATCTGGAAATACAGGCAAACACAGAGAGTCACGGCTAATATTTACTTGCCAGAAACAGAAGCAAATAAAAACATAAACTGTACAAACACACAAATGGCAAAATTGACAAAGTGCTGCAGGCTGATTGTGGGCTATTATGAGAGTGAGAATTTTGGGGGATACAACCTTGCAGTGGGGAGAAGCTGCAAACTTTTATGGTTTTTACCTTAAGGAATTCCACTAGGTTCTCAAGAGGAAGAACCAAGAGAAATCCCTCAGGGCTCTAAGGGAAAGGAAAGAATAATCATTGTGAAATATGACCAGAGCATTCCCCAGAACACAAGCCTACTCCCCAGAGGAAAAGAATTTACCACAGTCCTATCCCACCTGAGAGAAGGGTATTTCTCAGACTTCATCCCTCTCAAGCCTTCCGGTCTCACCTAAAGAAAGGGAAAAAAAGCTTCACATTTGTGAAGGCTGAGTTCCAGGGACATAGGCTCACTATAAATGTGAGTTTTAGTCAGATTATAAAACAATCACTCTTCTCCACATGTTAGCCCTGCACCAGCAGGACTCTAGTATAATAACAATGGATAATAGCTGAAGGAACTGAGAGAAAAAGACTCTACATAAGGAGTTAGGGAATTTCAAAGACAAAATGAAAAAAAAAAGAGAAGGAAAAAGAAAATAGTATTAATATTTGAAGCCTCTGACACTTACAGCTTTACAAAATATTAAACACAGTTCTAATTCTTGCCAGATTAACACATAACCTCACACTAAAGACATATTTACCTCAGTTCCTATTATCCAATATATTAGGCAAAAATTACAAGTTACATCAAAGGCAAGAAAAAGCACACCTGAAGAGCTAAGGCAACATATGAACCAGGTTCAAAAAATGACACAGATTTTGGAATTGTCAGAGTAATCAAAGTAACTGTGATGAATATATTAAGGGTTCTAATAAAAAAAAGCAGACAAAGTGTAAGAATATATTGGTAACACAACAGAAATTAAACCACACATTTACAACCATCTGGTCTTTGACCAGACAAAAACAAACAATGGGGAAAGGATTCCGTATTTAATAAATGGCGTTGGGAAAACTGGCTAGCCATATGCAGAAAACTGAAACTGGGCTCCCTCCTTACACCTTATATAAAAATTAACTAAATATGGATTAAAGACTTAAACATAAGACCTAAAACCATAAAAACCCTAGACAATAATATTCAGGACATAGGCATGGGCAAAGACTTCATGACTAAAACTCCAAATACAATGGCAACAAAAGCCAAAATTGACAAACGGGATCTAATTAAACCAAAGAGCTTCTGCACAGCAAAAGAAACTATCATCAGAGTGAACGGGCAACCTACAGAATGGTAGAAAATTTTCACAATCTGTCTATCTGACAAAGGGCTAATATCCAGAATCTACAAAGAGCTTAAAAAATTTACAAAAAAAAAAAAAGGCAGGGGGGGGAGGGCAAAGGATATGATCAGACACTTCTCAAAAGGAAAAAAAAGTCCATTAGAGAAATGCAAATCAAAACCACAATGAGATACCATCTCATGTCAGTTAAAATGACAATCATTAAAAAGTCAGGAAACAACAGATGCTGGAGAGGATGTGGAGAAATAGAAACACTTTTACACTGTTGGTGGGAGTGTAAATTAGTTCAACCATTGTGGAAGACAGTGTGGCGATTCCTCATGGATCTAGAATCAGAGATAACATTTAACCCAGCCATCACATTACTGGGTATATACTCAAAGGATTATAAATCATTCTACTATAAAGACACATGCACACGTCTGTTTATTGCAACACTATCCACAATAACAAAGACTTGGATGTTGGGAGCAAGCCCTCCAAAATCTGGCCATAAAGTGACCCCAAAACTGGCCATAAACAAAATCTCTGAGCCCTATAACATGTTCATAATGGCCCTAATGCCCAAGCTGGAAGGCTGTGGGTTTACGGGAACGAGGGCAAGGAACACCTGGCCGGCCCAGGGTGGAAAACCACTTAAAGGCATTCTTTTTTTTTTTTTTTTTTTTTAATTATACTTTAAGTTCTAGGGTACATGTGCACAACGTGCAGGTTTGTTACATACGTATACATGTGCCATGTTGGTGTGCTGCACCCATTAACTTGTCATTTACATTAGGTATATCTCCTAATGCTATCCCTCCCCGCTCCCCACAATAGGCCCTGGTGTGTGATAGCCACAAACAATAGCATGAGCAATCTGTGCCTTAAGAACACGCTCCTGCTGCAGTTAACTAGCCCAACCTATTCCTTTAATTTGGCCCATTCCTTCGTTTCCCATAAGGGATACTTTTAGTTAACTTGACATCTATAGAAACAATGCTAATGACTGGTTTGCTGTTAATAAATACGTGGGTAAATCTCTGTTTGGGGCTCTCAGCTCTGAAGGCTATGAGACCCTTGATTTCCTACTTCACACCTCTATATTTCTGTGTATGTGTGTCTTTAATTCCTCTAGCACCACCGGGTTAGGGTCTCCCCAACCAAGCTGGTCTTAGCACTTGGAACCAACCCAAATGATGATAGACTGTATAAAGAAAATGTGGCACATATACACCATGGAATACTATGCAGTCATGAAAAAAGGATAATTTCATGTCCTTTGCAGAGACATGGATGAAGCTGGAAACCATCATTCTCAGCAAACAAACACAGGAACAGAAAATCAAACACTGCATGTTCTCACTCATATATTGGAGTTGAACCATAAAAACACATGGACACAGGGAGGGGAGCATCACATATCAGGGCCTATTGGGAGGTGGGGGGCCTAGGGGAGGGATAGCATTAGGATAAATACCCAATGTAGATGACTGGTTGATGGGTGCAGCAAACACATGTATGCATGGCATGTGTACACCTATGTAACAAACATGCATGTTCTGCATATGTAAACTAGAACTTAAAGTACAATAAAAAATGAAATAAAAAAATTAGAAAATAATATATTGCTATTGTAAACAGATAATTGAAGACTCTAAGGAAATAATCAAAACTAAATGCTATAAATTTTAAAAAAAGGTAACAGAAATTAAGAACGCTTTTAGTAGGTTCATCAGAAGACTGGATATGACTAAATAGAGAATCAATGAGCATTAAGATAGTTTAATAAAAACATTCCAAATTTAAATACAAATGGAAAAATAATAAAAACAAGGGAACAGAAAATGTAAAAACTGTGGATAATTACAGAAATTTTAATGTGTGTTTAATTGAAAATATACACGCATTAATTGGAACATCAGTAAGACAACGAGAGAAAGAGAATATGAGTGGAGTACAAGAAATATTTGAGGTAGTAATGGCTATGATTTTCCAAAATTAATAAATTATATCAAACCACAGATTCAAGAAAGATAGAAGAGCAAACATGATAAATACCAAAACATCTACACTTAGACATATATTTAAACTGAAAATTATAAAAGAGAAAGGGAAAGTCTTGACAGAAACAAGAGAAAAGAAAAAATATAAAACTTTCCTCTAAAAGACCAAGAATATAAATTACAGTAGACTTCCTGGAGAAGATGGCAGATAAGAGTCAGGGTTAACATGTGTCTCCCATTTGGATGGATAGAGCAGTTAGTAGAGATTCACACTGCAAACTTTTGTTCCAAGAACTACTGCAGGACTGTACCAGGAAAACTGAAGGAATTCACTGATCCTTTGAAGGAAACAGCATGCCCTGAAAACTCAGTGAGACAGGCGAAAAACTCCCAACACAAAAGACAAAAACTATTGGGAGTTTTATAGCTCCACCCATCACCTGGGAAACCGGAATACTTCCCCTGACAAACTTAGGGCAAGCTCAAATCCCACTGCTAACACTACAGCTAGTACTTTCTTAAAAGCACTACCTCCTGGCTGGAGGCTAACCAACTCAGGCCATTACAGCAACTCATGTCAGAATAACCCTGCTCCCAGGAAGGAGAAAACAACAATTAGTATTGCTGCCTGCAACATCCTGGCTAATCAGAGCTCCTGAGTCTGTCCACATAAAAATTTCACTGCTAGCACAACCAGCATTCAAGAAAGCCAGCACATGAAGCCTGTTTACAACTAAGGATACCCAGAGTCTACATCCCTCCCTGGACACCTCCACCAGAGCAGGTGCTGGTATCCATGGCTAGGAGACCTAAAGACTGGTCATATCACTGGACTGTTTGCATACATTCCCCAGCACCAGTCCCGTGCCTGCTAGGCCCTCTGGATGGCTAGACCCAAAAGACAATAACAACCACTGCAATCAGACTTAGAGAAAGCCCCATCCCTAAAGGAAGGGGGAGAGTATCACATCGAGGGATCACCCTGTGGAATAAAAGAATCTGAACAGCAGGTCTTGAGTTCCAGGTCTCTTTGCAGGAGTAGAGACATCATTACCATACTGGGTGCAGTAGGGAAATTCTGCATCTATACCCTAACAGGCAGACAGCTTCTGTGATTATGGAGGTCTTTGGAGAAGGGGTCCTTGTTCCCCCCGGCACTGCACTGCTGATACAGCTGGGGCTTCCTCCACAGGAAAGTGACATAGAGGTACCTATAGATAGCCTTCCTGGAACAACCCAGGGTAAGTGCAGCCCCACAAGAGGACCACTCCCCAGATTCAGGCCTGCACAAGAGGCAGAATCACAATTTTTCCCTACTTGGAACATCAACATTCCTATAGATGAAAAGAGGTGCCTGTCTAATCTGAATAGATTGAAACATTACGATAGACATGAGGCTGTGAGATGAATAGCTTTCCTGCTGACCTGGTAGGGCAGTTGAAGTAGTTCTCATTCTTCATCCTGATAAAACCTCACCATATGTAATTGAGAGCTCTGCCAGCCACCATCACCAAGGCTGAGACCTTGGCCCACCTTTGGGTATTACATCTACCTACCTGCCTCAGCCACAACTGATGCCTACCCAGGGATACTTCCCTTATTGGCCGGAAACGTGAATCATCAACTCAGTAAATAAAAGACTGGGAAAATAAATAAATACCATAAGAGAATGAGAGGAACTTCAAGAGATTCCTGTCATTCCAACTCCATATCAGTCAGTGAACTCACCCACACACCAAGAATATGACAATTACAACCAGCATCAGAGAAAGCCAACACACAAAGACTCTCTATAACTAAGTAACAGAGTCTTCACTCCTATAAGCACCAAGAATCAAATTAGGCTAATATAAACATTAAAGTCTGGTCCCTATGAAGGAAAAATAAATAAACTTAAAAAAAAAATCCCGCCAAAAATAAATTCAAGAACAACTTGAAGAAATAATCCACCGAAATGAGAAGGAATCAGAAAAGTAATTCTGGTAATATGACAAAATAGAGTTTTATAACATCCCCAAATGATCACACTAGCTTCCAGCAGTGAATTCAAACCAAGAAGAAATCTCTGAATTGCCAGATAAATAATTCAGAAGGTTGGATGGATTGTTAAGCTTAATTACTAAAATACTCAAGGATATCCGAGAGAAAGATGAAAACTAATTTAAAGAAATTTTTAAAAACAATTAAAATCATGGATGAAAAATTTTCCAGAGAAATAGATATAACAAAAAAATACAGTCACAATTTCTGGAACTCAAAGACAAACTTAGGGAAATACAAAATGCAGTTGAAACTTTGAACAATAGACTAGAACAAGTAGAAGAAAGAACTGCAGAGCTCAAAGACAAGGCTTTTGAACTAACTTAATCAGACAAAAAAAAAAAAAAAAAAAAACATTTAAATGAGCAAAGCCTCTAAGAAATTTGGGATTATGTTAAATGGACAAACCTAAGAGTAATTGGTGTTCCTGGAGAAGAAGATAAATTTAAAAGTTTGGAAAATTTATTTGAGGGAATAATTGAGGAAAACTCCCCTGTCCTTGCTAGAGACCCAGACATCCAAATACAAGAAGCTCAATGAACTCCTTGGAAATTCATTACAAAAATATTGCCTCATCACATAGTCGTCAGATTATCTGAAGTCAAGACAAAGGACAGAATTTTAAGAGCTCTGAGAAAAAGCATTAGGTAACCTATAAAGGAACATCTGTCAGATGAATAGCTGATTTATCAGCAGAAACCTGACAAGTCAGAAGGAACTGGGATCCTATCTTTAGCCTCCTTAAATGAAATAATTGTCAGTCAAGGATTTTGTATCCAGCAAAACAAAGATTCACAAATGAAGGAGAGAGAAAGTTTTTTTCAGACACATGAATGCCGAGAGAATTTACTACTACCAAACAAGTACTACAAGAAATGCAAAAGGGGTTCTAAATCTTGAAACAAAACCTCAAAATATATCAAAATGGAATCTCCTTAAAGGTTCTGCTCACAAAGCCTATAAAACAATAGCACAATGAGAAATACAAGGCACTTATGCAACAATTAACATGATGAAAAGAATAGGAAAGCACATCTCAATACTAAAGTTGAATGTAAATAGTCCAAATGCTCCACTTAAAAAATACAGATTGGCAGAATGGGTAAAAACTCCACCAACCATCTGCTGTCTTACCTAACATATAAGGACTTATATAAACTTAAGGTAAAGGGGTAGAAAAACATATCCCATACAAATGGAAACTAAAAGCAAGCAGGAGAAGGTATTCTTATATCAGACAAAATAGACTTTAAAGAAACAACAGTATTAAAAAAAAGACAAAGAAGGGCATTATATAATGATAAAAATGATTAGTTGAACAGGAAAATAACACAATCCTAAATATTTATGTACCTAACACTGGAGCTCACAAATTTATAAAACAATTACTACTAGACCTGAGAAATGAGGTAGAGGTAGACAGCAACGCAGCAATAGTGGGGGACTTCAGTACTCCACTGATAGCACTAGACAGGACATTAAGACAGAAAGTCAACAAAGAAACAATGGACTTAACGGTGGAGCACTGTGGCTCATGCCTGTAATCCTAACACTTTGGGAGCCTTGAGGCAGGTGGATCCCATGTGTTCAGGAGTTCAAGACCACCCTGACCAGCATGGTGAAACCCCATCTCTACTATAAAGGAAAATACAAAAATTAACCAGGCATGGTGGCACATGCCTATGGTCCCTGCTACTCGAGAGGCTGAGGCATGACAATGGCTTGAACCTGGAAGGCAGAGGTTACAGTGAGCCAAGATCGTGCCACTACACTCTAGCCTGGGTGACAAAGTGAGACTCTGTTTCAAAAAAAAAAAAAAAAAAAAGAAAGGAAACTATACCTTAAAGCAAATGGACTTAAGAGGTATTTATAGAACATTCTGCTTAAAAACTGCAGAAATATACACTCTTTTCACCAGCATCTGGAACATTCCCCAAGATAGGCCATATGAAAGACTACAAAACAAGTCTCAATAAATTTAAGAAAATCAAACTCATATCAAGTATCATCTCAGACCACAGTGAAATAAAACTGGAAATTAATTCCAAAGGAACCCTCAAAACTACACAAATACATGGAAATTAAACAACCTACCCTTGACTGATCTTTGGGTTAACAATGAAATCAAGATGGAAGTTTAAAAATTCTTTGAACTGAAAGAAAATAATGACAAAACTTATCAAACCTCTGTGACACAGCAAAAGCAGTGCTAGGAGGAAAGTTCATAGCATTAAATGTCTACAGTAAAAAGTCCTGAAAAGCGCAAATAGACAACCTAATGTCACACCTCAAGGAACTAAAGAAACAAAACCAAACCAAACTTAACCCAGCAGAAGAAAAGAAATAACAAAGATCAGAACACAGCTAAATGAAATTAAAACAACAACAAAATAAACAAATGAAACAGAAAGCTAGTTCTTTGAGATGCTAAACAAAATTGATAGACCATTACTGAGATCGACAAGAAAAGGAGAGAGAAGATATAAATAAACTCAATAAAAACTGAAACAGGAGGCCAGGCACGGTGGCTCATGCTTATAATCCCAGCACTTTGGGAGGCTGAGGCAGGCAGATCACCTGAGGTCAGGAGTTTGAGACTACCCTCGGCAACATGGTGAAACCCTGTCTCTACTGAAATATAAAATATTAGCTGATCGTGGTGGTGCTCACCTGTAGTTCCAGCTACTAGGGAAGCTGAGGCACGAGCATCGCTTGACCCTGGGGGGGTGGAGGTTGCAGTGAGCGGAGATTGTGCCAGTGCACTTCAGCTTGGGCTATGGAGTGAGACTCCATCTCATAAAAAAAAAAAAAAAAAAAAAGAAAGAAAGAAAGAAAGAAAAGAAAAGATAAGAAAAGGAAAGGAAAAGAAAAAAAAGAAAAGAAAAGAAAAGAAACAGGAGATATTACAACAAACACTATAGAAATACAAAAGATCATTCAACACTACTATCACACCTTTACATGCACAAATTAGAAAATATAGAGGACATCAAAAATCCCTGGAAATATGCAACCCTCTTAGGTTAATTTAGAAAGAAATAGAAATTCTGAACAGACCAATAACAAGTAGCAAGATTGAAACAGTTACAAAGAAAATGCCAACAACAACACAAAAAATCAGGACCAGATGGATTCATGGCTGAAATCTATCAGACATTTACAGAAGAATTGCTGCTGATGCTATTGAATCTTTTTCAAAATATATAGAAGAATCCTCCCTAAATCATTTTGTGAAGCCAGTTTCACCTTAATACCAAAACCAGGAAAGGACTTAACAAAAAACAACAACAACAACAACAACTACAGACCAATATCCCCGAGGAACACAGATGCAAAAATCCTCAACAAAACACTAACTAACAGCATATCAAAAGTACAAAACATCATGATCAAGTAGGTTTCATACTAGGGATGCAGAAATGGTTTAACATACACAGGTCAATAAATGTGACACATCACATAAACAGAATTTAAAAAGAAAATCACATGATCATCTCAATAGACACAGAAAAATGCATTGGACAAAATCCAGCATCTCTTTGTAATAAAACCCTCAGCAAAACTGACATAGAAGAAACATACCTCAAAATAATACAAGCCATTTATGACAAACCCACTGCCAACATCATACTAAATGGAGTAGAGTTGACAGAATTCCTCCTGAAAACTGAAACAAGACAAAGATGCCCACTGTCACTTCTTCTATTCAACATAGTACTGGAAGTCCTGACCAGAGCAATCAGACAAGAAAAAGAAATAAGGGTATCCGAATTGTAAAAGAGGAAATCAAACTGTAACTCTTCACCGGTGATAGAATTGTATACCAGAAAGCACTAAAGTCTCATGCAAAAAGCTCCTAAATCTGATAAATGAATCCAGTAAAGTTTCTGGACACAAAAATCAATGCACACAAATCAGGAGCTACTGCTGTATACTAACAATGACCAAGCTGGGAATCAAATCAAGAACTCAGTTCTAGCCAGGCACAGTGGCTCACGCCTGTAATCCCAGCACTTTGGAAGGCCGAGGCGAGCGGATCACTTGAGGTCAGGAGTTCAAGAACAGTCTGGCCAACATGCTGAAACCCTGTCTCTACTAAAATATAAAAATTAGCAAGGTGTGTTAGTGTAAGCCTTTAATCCCAGCTACTTGGTGGCTCAGGCAGGAGAATTGCTTGAATCCCAGAGGTTGAGGTTGCAGTGAGCCGAGATTATGCCACTGCACTCCAGCATGGGTGACAGAGCAATTCTCCATCTCAAATAAAATAATAAAAGAAAAGAACTCAGTCTCTTTTGCAACAGCTGAAAAAAAAAAATACTAAGGAATATACTTAACCAAGGAGGTGAAAGATCTCTACAAGAAAAACTACAAAACACCACTGAAAGGAATTACAGATGACACTAACAAATTGTAGTAGTATAAAAATATGCTTGCAGTCCAGTGGAACAAAATAGAGAACCCAGAATTAAAGCCAAATACTTATAGCCAACTGACATTTGACAAAGCATACAAAAACATAAAATGGGTAAATGACACCCTACTCAACAAATGGTGCAGGGATAATTGGCAAGCCACAGCTGGATACTCATCTCTTACCTTACACAAAAATCAACTCAGGATAAATCAAGGACTTAAATCTAATATCTGAAACCATAAAACTACTATAAGAATATTGAAAAAACTCTTCTAGACATTGGCTCAGGCAAAGACTTCATGACAAAGAATCCAAAAGCAAATGCAACAATAAGAAAAATAAATAAAAGGAACATGATTAAAAAGCTTCTGCATAGCAAAAGAAATAATCAGCAGAGTAAAAAGACAACCCACAGAGTGGGAGAAAATATTTTCAAACTGTCCCTCATACAAAGGACTAATATGCAGAATCTACAAGGAACTCAAACAAGTAAGCAAGAAAAAAGCTAATAACCCCATCAAAAAGTGGGCAAAGGACATGACAATTCTCCAAAGAAGATGTACAAATGGCCAACAAATATATGAAAACATTTTCAGCATCACTAATTATCAGGGAATTGAAATTAAAACCATAATGAGATATCACCTTACTCCTGCAAGAATGGCCATAATTTAAAAATCAAAAAATAATAGATGTTGGCATGGATATGGTGAAAAGGGAACACTTTTACACTGCTGTTGGGAATGCAAACTAGTAAAACCACTATAAAAAACAGTATGGAGGCTCCTTAAAGAATTTAAAGTAGAACTGCAATTTGAACCCAGAAATTCCAGCATTGAGGTATCCACCTAAAGGAAAAGAAGTTATTATTTGAAAAGGATACTTGCACATGCATGTTAATAGCAGCACAATTCACAATTGCAAAAATACAGAGCCAACCTAAATGTCCATTGACCAATGAGTGGATAAAGAAAATATAGTATATATACACCATGGAATACAACTCAGCCATTTAAAAAAAATGAAATAATGACATTTGCAGCAACTTGGATGGAATTGGAAACCATTATTCCAAGTGAAGTAACTCAGGAATGGGAAACCAAATACAGCACGTTCTCACTTACATTGGTAACTAAGCTATGAGACTGCAAAGGCATAGGAATGACATAATGGACTTTGGGGACTGAGGAAGAAGGATGGGATGGGGGTGAGGGATGGGAGACTACACATTAGGTACAGTGTACACTCCTTGGGTGACAGGTGCACCAAAATCTCAGAAATTGCCATTAAAGAACTTATCCATATAACTAAAACTACCTGTTCCCCAAAAACTATTGAAATAATTTTTTTTAAAAAAAGAAATAAAAAGAATTCTAGTAGACTTCCTGTTAGAAAGCAAACAAGAAGAGTGAAGTGAAATATTTATTTATTTATTTATTTATTTTTTATTTATTTATTTATTTATTTATTTATTTATTTTTAAGACGGAGTCTCGCTCTGTCGCCCAGGCTGGAGTGCAGTGGCCGGATCTCAGCTCACTGCAAGCTCCGCCTCCCAGGTTCACACCATTCTCCTGCCTCAGCCTCCCGAGTAGCTGGGACTACAGGCGCCTGCCACCTCGCCCGGCTAGTTTTTTGTATTTTTTAGTAGAGACGGGGTTTCATCGTGTTAGCCAGGATGGTCTCGATCTCCTGACCCCGTGATCCACCCGTTTCGGCCTCCCAAAGTGCTGGGATTACAGGCTTGAGCCATCGCGCCCGGCTGAAGTGAAATATTTAAATTGCTGAAAGAAATAAGCTACCAATTTAGCTTTCTATATGCAGTAAAATTATTTAAACTGAAGGAAAAATACAAATGATCAACAAATTCTCTAAGGATCCTCTTAGACAAACAAAAATAAAGGATTCCACAAAAACTAAGGGAATTCATTGCCAACACACCTGACCTACAAGAAATGTAAGAACAAGAAGTTATTTGGAGAGAAGGAAAATGATATTCCAATCCATAATTTTAAGAAAAAGCCTTGGAGAAAGAATAAGGAAAAGTAAAATGCAATCTTTTATGTTTTTCAATCTTCACTGATATATTTTTTAACAATTATAATAGTAGCCATGCACTGAATTATAGCATATAGATTAGCAAAATGAATGACAGCAATGATATAAACGATGGGAGGGAGGAATTGGGAATACTCTAAGTTATCTGCACCATTCGTGAAGTGGTATAGTATTACTTGAAAGTGAACTTAGATTAGTTAAACATGTATATGACAAATTCTAGCGTAACCACTACCAAAATTTATAAAGAAATGTAATTGATATGGGATATGAGAGAAAATGAAATGCTCAATTATAGCCAGAGAAGCGGAAAAAAGATTAGAAAAAAGCAACAAAGAAAAAACTCCACATAAAGAAATAGTTACAAATATGGCAGATAAGGATCCAACATAAAAATAATCACTTTGAGTGTGAATTGTCTAACTATACTAATTAAAAGATAGAAATAATCAGATTAGAGGGGAAAAAGAAAAACAACACCATGAGGTTTATGAAAAATTCACTTAAATATAAAAATTCAAATATGTTAGAAGAAAAGAGATGTCAAAAAATACACCATGCTAACACTAATTTTAAAAGGGCCTATATTGATTTCAGACAAAGCAGACTTTACAACAAGCAAAAGAATCAAGAATAAAGAAGGGCATTACACAAAAATAAAAAGGTTATTTCCTCAAGAGGACACTGAACAATCTTTAATATATTTGTACCTAACAACAGAGTATCAACATGTGAAGCAAAAACTGATTAACTGCCAAAAGAAATAGATTAATCCAATATTTTATTTGGATACCTCTTTACTCCTCTGTAAGTAACAGGTAGATAGATAGAGCAGACAGAAAATTAGTAAATATACGGTTTACCTAAACAACACTGTCAGTTAACTCAATCCAGTTAACATTTACAGAATACTCCATCCAACAACAGAATATATTCTTCTCAAGCTCATATAAAGCACTCATCAATGAATAGAAATTTATACAAAGTATATTCTCAAACCACAGGAGAATCAAACTAGAAATCAATAACAAACAATCGCTTAAAAATTCTCAAATATTGGAAATTAAACAATATTTTTGTAAGTAATGTTTTGGTCAAATAAGCCTCAAGTGATATTTTAAAATGCGTTGAACTAAATGAAAATAAAAGTACAACTTATTAAAATGTGTGTGTAATAGCATTACTTTGACAGAAATTAAAGTATGTATATTAGAACATATGGTACATCTTAAATTAATAACCTAAACTTATGCTTGAGAAGACTAGCAAAGAAAGAGCAATTTTAGCCTAAAGCAAATAGAAACAAAAAGAAATAATATAAACTTCATCAGAATTCAATAAAATTGTAAACTAAAAAATCAATAGGGTAAATCACACACACACACACAAAAGCTAGTTCTTTGAATGATCAATAACATTGACAAATTTCTAGCCAGGTAGGCCAACCAAAAGTAAGAGTGAGAAGACACAAATTGTTGACTACAGAGAGAAAAAGAGATCGCCACAATGTACCACCTGAATATTAAAAGAATAATAAAAAATACTATAAACACCTCTATGCCCACAAATTTTGTAACTTCGGCAAAATAGACCACTTTTTTAAAAGATGTAAACTACTCAGATAAACACAAAGAGAAATAAGTAACCTAAGCGACCACTATCATTAAAAATATTAAATAATTGGCCTACATCATTAAATAAAATTAAGGAAATTAAATAATTGGCCTATATTATTAAAGAAGTTAAATAATTAATAACCTAAGGAAAAAAAAAAAAGCAGTAGACCCAGATAATTTCACTGGTAAAATCTACCAGTAAATTCTCTTTAATAAATAAATGATAGCAATTTACCAACATATCTTCCAGAGGATCAGAGGGAACACTTCTAACTCATTCTATGGGGCTACCATCACCAAAATAACAGAACTAGATAAACATTTAACAGGAGGAAAATTGCATACCAGTATCTGTTTTAATAACAGATAGGTGCAAAACCCTCAATAAAATATTAGCAAATCTTATCCAGCAATCTATAAAAGAATTGTACACCACAGTTATATCAGATTTAGTCCAGATATACACAGCTAGTTCAATTACAAAATCACTACAGTCCACCATATCAATAGGCTCAAGAAGAAAAAATTGGTAGAGAAAAATCATTTGAAAAAATCCAGCCGGCCCGGTGGCTCATGCCTGTAATCCCAGCACTTTGGGAGGTCGAGGTGGGCAGATCATGAGGTTAGGAGATTGAGACCCTGGTGAAACCCCGTCTCTACTAAAAATACAAAAAATTTGCCGGGCGTGGTGGCGGGTGCCTGTAGTCCCAGCTACTCAGGAGGCTGAGGCAGGAGAATGGCGTGAACCCAGGAGGCGGAGCTTGCAGTGAGCCGAGATCGTGCCACTGCACTCCGGCCTGGGTGACAGAACGAGACTTCGTCTCAAAGAGGAAAAAAAAAAAAAAAGAAAAAAAAGAAAAAATCCAATTTATTTATCATAAAATATCTTAGCAAATAAAAATAGAGGAGAACTTTTTCAACTTGATAAATATATACAAAAACCCTAAAACTAATGTTATATTTAACGGTGAGAATCCGAATGGTCTTCTCTGAAGATCATGGACAACGTAAATATATCCTCTCTCACCAGTCTTATTCAACTGTATAGTGGGAGCTAGATAACAGGAAAAAATAAAAGTTATACAGACTGAGAGGAAGAAAAAGAAAAACTGTTTCACTTAGCAGATAACATGATTGTCTATGAAGAAAATCCCCCCAAAATAAACCAAAAAACTTCAGGAAATAATAAGTTTATACAGCATGGTCACAAGATACAAGTTCAACATACAAATGCAATTGCTTTCATATAAACCAGCAGTGACTATTTGGAACTTGAGATTAATTTTTTTTAAAGGCACAATTTACAATAAGCATTCCAAAAAAATAAAATACATGCACATTCATTAAAATATATATAGAATCTATATATAGAAAACCATAAAATCCTGATAAAATAAATTTAACAATAAATAAATGCAGATATATTTTGTATTTATGGATTGGAAGACTCAATATTGTTAAAATACTAATTTTTTACATCTTGAGCTATAGATTTAACACAATCCTTGTCAAATTCCCAGTAAGTTATTTGTAGTTTTTGAAAAATTGATTTAAAATTAAAGGGAGAAAAAAAATCTAGAAGATCCAGCACAATATTAAGAACAAATTTGAAAACCTCACGTTACCTGATTTCATGATTTGCTATAAAGCTGTGGTAATCAAGAGCATATATGATGGAATGATGGAATGAAATAGAAAGTCCAGCAATACGACTCACATAAATATAAACTGATGCTGGACAGTGCCCCTAAAAAAGACAATTCAACAGAAGTTTCCAGTATAAGTGGACCTATAATATGCAAAGAAAAGAATCTAGACACAGACCCGACACCCTTTACAAAAATTAACTCAAAATGTACCTTACACCTAAATGTAAAATGGAAAGCGATAAAGCTTCGAGAGAATCTGGGTGACCTGGGTTTGCCAATACATTTTTATATAAATACAGCTAAAAGCATGATTCACAAAGAAAATATTGATAAGTTGAACTTCAAGTAAATAAAAAATGTCTTCTCCGTGAAAGAGACAGTGGAGAGAATCAAAAAACAGGCTAAAACCTGGGAGAAAATGGTTGCAAAAGACATATCTGATAAAAGACTTATATTCCAAATAAACAAAAAACTGAAACCTCAACCATAAGAATGCAAACATCCTAATTTGAAAGTGGGCAAAAAAATTACAAAGCCACCTGGCCAAAAAAGATATAGAGTACTAACAGCAAAAATGATTGCAAAAGTAACTCCACAGTCCCATTCATCCACAGAAACATCAAAAAATTAAGTAAAACGGTCGGAATCAATATTGTCAAAACACTAAAGAATAGTCAAAGCTTTACAGCAATCAAGTGAATGCTGAAAGAAGCAAAAGGCAACTGTAAAGTAATAAGAAAACTTGACAGCATTTTTACTAGTCCTTATTACACTCCCCTACTCAATTCAGAGCTGATCTTGAAGATGGCATCCCGTAGTCCAAATATGGAACACTGTTCTCTGTTTATAGAGAGAGCAGATCAGAATTTGTTTTTAAAGAATTGTGTTTGTCTGTTTTGACCTATGTAAAAGTGGCCTGAAGGCCCAACACAAGTAACATGTCTTTATTTTCTCTTACTCAGAATTACTCAAAACAGAATCACCCATCATTTCTCAAAAACATTGTAAAGCACATAAACAACTTGCTGCCATCTGGGGCAAAATATTATATTTAAGGCAGAAAAAAAATAAAATAAAATGTATCAAAAGCCTAAGAGGAAAAGCTGGGGAGAGTATTTTTGAGGGAAATTGTGACATCCAATAGGGCAAGGCTATTTGGAAAGCCATGCATATGTGCATGCTCAGGGCAGAATTCATACTCAGAAAGGCCTTAGAAAACCCTAAATTTTGGTCTCTGGTTCATGTATAGTCAGCGCAAACAGGAAGTGAAAGCTAAGATAGAGTTGTAAACTGGCTGCCTGGCTAAGTTTTGAAAGAAAGAAAGGAAGGAAAGAAAGAAGGAAGGAAAGAAGGATACAGCGCGATCTGCCTACCTGAAGCAGAAACTACTGAAGCCAGAAACTGGCAGAAACACTGGGAATTGGGATACATTGTAGGAGGCTTATTATGGACTAGTTAGAGAGTAAGAAACTCCTAGAAGACAAAGTCTTGGGGTGGAATGGGGGACAAACTTTCCCAAATTTCCTCTCCATGATTTCCACCAGTTTCTCACTTTGACAATCCACGAGGAATCCCCCCTGTTTACTGTCATGGAAGGGCAAGAGTAGCCCTTGGGTACAATCGTCACAATATTTCCCCTAATCTTTTAGGCAAAGGACTTAGCCACAGTGCAAACTTCAAACTTTAGAAGAGAATTTTTCCTCCCTATTCCAGTCACTAGACTTCCTGTCTCACCAAAGGGAGTTGGGGGAAACATGGTCAACAGAGTTCAGGGTCTTGAGGAAACAGACTGAAAATTCTGCACTAGAACAGGAGTAGAAGGAAGGGGAATAAAAGCTACGCTATTTCAGAAACACTTGTGAAGATCATACCTTGGAGATACAGACCCACTAAACAGCAGATTAATGAGAAGATTACAAAATTGTCCCCTTCCCTTTACATTTGAGCATTATGCCAACAGGGATCCAGTGTAATGATAGTGCATTACAGCTGAATAAGATGCAAAACATAGGCTTTCTGAAGAAGAATAATAGGGAAGCCCAAAGATAACAGGGAAAAACACAATAACGCTTGGGTACCTACTGCTGTATCCAACAGTAAACACAGGCTAACTTTTAGTCAGATTAACATAAATCCTCACACTAAGGGCATATTGACTGTTTCCACCAGCTTCTCACAGTGAGATTTCCAGGATTTCCATCAGCTTCTCACAGTGATAATCGAAGAGACATCTTCCAGGTGACCCAGGCAGGGAAGGGAAAGAGTAGCCTAATGCAACATACCTGGTGTTCAATAACATTTACAAGTCATGCCAAAAGAGAAGTAAAAACACACTCTGGAGAAAGAAAACAGAGTTTCATCAGAACCACACTGAGATAAGAAACAGATATTGGAATCATCAAACAGGGAATTTAAAATAACTGTGATTAATATGTTAAGGGCTCTAATGCCACAAATGTATAACAAGCAAGAACAGATGGGTAATGTAAGCAGGGAGAAGGAAACTGTAAGAAAGAGTCAAGAGGAAATGCTAGAAATAGAAAAACACAGACACAGAATTAAAGTATGCTTTCAATGAACTCACCAAAAAACTGGACATGGCCAAGGAAAGAATCAATGCACTTGAAAATAAAACAATAGAAAACTCCAAACTGAAATGCAAAGAGAAACAAGAATAGAAAACAAAATAGAACAGGGCATCTCAAAATTGTGAGACAATACTGAAAGATATAACATATATGAAATTGGAATGCCATAAAGAGAAAAAGAAACATTTAAAGTAACAATGACCAAAAACTTTCTAAAATTAGTGACAGACACCAGACTGCAAATTCAGGAAGTTAGCACCAAGCAAGCAAGATAAATACCACCCACTCCCAACCAGAGAAAAAAAAAAAAAAAAAAAACCCTCAAAAAACAAACATACGCACACACAGGCATATTACATTCAAATCGTCAAAGTTCAGAAAACAAGAAACATTTTAAATACAAGACATAGATTGAATGTAAAAGAGCACATATATATATCCATTTCTATATCTATATACACCATAAATACGGTAAGCACATGAAAGTCAACATGGTTATATTATTATCAGGCAAATTAAGGAGTATAATCAGAAGTAGAGGCATTTCATAATGATAAAAAGTCAAATTATTATAGACATACTAATGTACCTAAAACAGAGTATGTGAACCTAATAACAAAGATTCAAATTCATGAAGCGAAAATAGAACTAAAGAAACAGACAAGTCCATAATTGCATTGGAAGTTTTAATATCCTCCTCTCAGTAATTGATAGAACAATGAAAGAAATGCTGTTTATGATAAAGAATATTTGAAAAACACTATCAACATCCTGTACCTAATTTATATTTATAGAAAACAACACCTATCAGAATCATAATATACATTTCTTAACTGCACATATATTATATGGTGGGCTCTAAAACACATCTCAATAAATTTCAAAGGACTGAAAAATACAAAGCCTTGCTTTCTGACTACAAATGGTGTTAAATTAGATTTCTAATTAAATTACATTAGAAATCAATAAGGATAAAATACAAAGAAAATGCCTCAAATAATTTCAATATTTGAAATTAAGATACTCATTTCTGAATAACTCATAGGTCAAAAAAGAAATACATAGGAAATTAGAAAATATTTGTTACCAAATAATAATGAAATACAACATAGAATTAGTGGAATGGCGATAGATACGGCTATAATAAAGAGAAAAACTCCATTTTTGATGTTTCACTACTGACAGCTTACAAGCCTATCCTCTCCTTCCTCTTTTGTCCTACATCTAGCAAAGCCAATTAAAAAGTTTATGTACATCCTTCCATGGTACCGGCAGAACATACATATCACCGAAGCTCAGACCCATTTGTACAGGCATGAAATCTTCCCATTCCCACCTCTTAGCCATAGTAAAAATTAACTCACTCTCTCTGCTTCCCTCATGTTACCTAAACTGTCTTGAGCCTGTCCTACTTTACCCAGAAAATCCACATATATATATGTAATAAACCTTTTCACAGCCTACTAGTGTTTGTGATGTCACCAGTCTCAACTTCTCACACAGTTTTGAGGGGAGAGTTAATCTTACTTTTGGCAATCAGCCACAATCAACTGCATCGAGTAACATATACAGCTAAAATATAGAGCTATATGGCTATATTTGAAAAGAAAATGGTCCAACGTAACGTTCAAAGCTTTTAACTCAAGAAGTTAAAAGAGTGGCAATTCCAAAATTATTAGAAAAAAAAATGAAATGAAAAAAAAAATAACAGCAAGTAAATAAAATAGAAATACAAACAAGCAATGCCAAAAATTAGTTTCTTGTAAAAATGAAAAAAAAAAGATAAAAAATTAGAAGGACTGGTTAATAATAATGTGTGTGTGTGTGTGTGTGTGTGTGTGAGAGAGAGAGAGAGAGAGAGAGAGAGAGAGAGAGAAAGAGAGAGAGAAAGAGAAAGAGAGACTAATGAGACTAATTCCCAATATCAGGAATGAAAGAGAGGAAATTACCAAAGATTCTACAGATATCAAAGGGGGTATTGTGGATAAAGTAATGCTAAGAATTAGACAATTTAGATAAAATAGGCAATATCCTAGAAAATAACAATTATGAAAAGTACACAAAAAATAAGAAATGCAAATATGTCTACATCTGGAACCTTTATACACAGTTGTTAGGAACATAAAACTGTGTAGCTTTTTAGATTGTCAATCTCTTATGAAGTTAAACCATCATTCACCCTATGATTCATCAATTTCACTTGTATTTATACAAGATAAATAAAAACATATATCCACAAGACTTACTCAAGAATATTCATAGTAGTCATTATAGCCCAAAACTGGAGAAACATTTTTCTGCAACAAGTGAATAAAGATAAAATTGTTGACATTTTATACTATAAAATATAGTATATACCCATAGTATATATAGAGTTTGGTGCTATTTGGGGTTTCAAGCATCTCCTGGGGGTCCTGGAATGTATCTCCTGCAGATAAGGCATGATTACTTATACTTACAAGTATACTTATAAGTAGAATTACTTATCTGCATAGTAAGAAAAGTCATGCTTTATCTGCAACAGATATATACCAAGACCCCCAGAAGATGCTTGAAACCCCAAATAGCACCAAATCCTATATATACTGCTGTTTTTTTCTTATGCATGTATACCTATGATAGGGTTAAAATTATAAACTTAGGCACAGTAAGAGATTAACAACAATAACTAATAATAACATGGAACACTTACAGCAATACGCCAGTACCACTACTCTTGTACCTTGGGGCTGTTATTAAGTAAAATAAGGGTTACTTGAACAAAAGCACTATGATACCATCACGGTCCATCTAATAACCAAAGATGGCCACTGAATGATTAATTGGCAGGTAGACTATGCAGCATGGACATTCCGGACCAAGGGATAATTCACATCCCAAGCAGGATGGAGTAAGATGGTACAAAATTTCATCATGCTACTCAGAATGCTGTGCAACTTAGAAATTATGAATTGCTTATTGCTGGAAGGTTTTATTTAATATTTTTAGGCTTGATCGATCGTATGTAACTAAACCATAGAAATTGAAACCATGAGGCCAGGCACGGTGGCTCATGCCTGTTAATTTCAGCACTTTGGAAGGCTGAGGCGGGCGGATCGCCTGAGGTCAGGAGTTAGAGGCCAGCCTGACCAACATGGAGAAACCACGTCTCTACTAAAAATAAAAAATTATCCGGGCATGGTGGCGCATGTCTGTAATCCCACCTACTTGGCATACTGAGGCAGGAGAATCGCTTGAACCTGGGAGGCGGAGGTTGCAGTGAGCCGAGATCGGGCCATTGCACTCCAGCCTGAGCAAGGAGAGTGAAACTCCTGTCTCAAAAAAAAAAAAAAAAAAAAAAGAAGAAGAGAAAGAAATTTTAACCATGGATAAGGAGACCTAATACACAACGTCATACTACTCAGTAAGAAAAAACATGACCCGCTGATAATGTAACAAAATGAATGAATTCAAAAACTATTATGTGGAGTAAAAGAAGCATGATATATAGTCTGTAATGAACGCCAAAAAGGAATCAGAAAGCGTTTGCCAGTGTCGGAGGAGGGTAGAGTTTGGGGTGGGGATTGAATTGAAAGAGGCACTAGGGAGCTTCTTGCAGAGATGAAAATGTTCTGTATCTTGATCAGGATGGTGGTTACACAGATACATACCTTTATAAAAACTTGTCAAACTAAATATTTATAGTATATTTATTTTATTTTTTGTGACTGATACTTCCATTAAAATAAAAAAAAAAATGAACATTTCTGCTTTTTTCCTAAAGAGTTCCAAAGCATTTAACAAAAGTTCCACTTAGTCTCACAGTCTCACTACTCTTCAATTCACTCTTTTAAACTCATCGAAAGTTATTCAGAAGGCCTTTTGAAGCATCTTTTCAAAAAATCAATTCAGTATCTCTAACTTCAATAAATGTGCTTTTTAAACATCTTTATTGAATTTTAGGGATGCATCAGAATTTTCTCTGTTCTTGGGTCTTAGTGATCTGACAATTTTTAGATGAACCACTTTCTACACAAACACTTTAAAATATCATTTCAAAAATCTCAAAGCAGTATGCAAAAGAAGCTAATGATAACCAATCCGGTAACAGCAGTTATAACAAAAGATACTTATAGAAAATTTTCCCACTGAATCTGTTCTTCTCGACATGGTTAAAACCTTTTGATATTAAAGCAAATGATTGATTCAGTCAATAATAATAATTTTAACATTAAATGGCTTTTTATTAAAAGTCAGGTACTTTGTTAAACATTTTTGTATTTATCCTTTCATGTAATTCTTCTAGTAAATCTATACATACTATTTTTACTTCCATTCAATAGAAAACTCTCTTATAGAAGTTAAAAGACTTGTTAAAAATTACATAGCTAGTTAGTTTCAGAGCAGCACTAGAACTAAACAGGGTCAGCCTTCCATTCCTTGTGTTTAACTCCTGTGCTGTACTATTGCCCTAATTCAATTTAAATTCTTAATTCAGTAGAATAAAAAAAAAAAGAGAGAGAGAGTAGCTAGTTATCTAGAGGCAGAGTAGTGTAGTCTTAGGAGTGTGGTCTCTGGAGCCAGATTGCCTGGGCACAAATTTCTGCTATATGACCTTGAGCAACTTACCTCTTTCTACCTCAATCTTCTAATCTACAAAACAGATAGTAAGGTCATAGTATTGTCAGGATAATGAAATGAATACATACATACAAAGCAATAAGAACTGTTCCTGGCACACTGTGAGTCTATATAAATATTAGTTACTTTTTAAAAATTTGAATAAACCAAAGGAAAATTTGACTGAAAGAATTATCATTTGAATAGCTTCATTTGTAAAAACTTCTCTGAATCTCATTTTTGTGTTCTTTGTGTGTGATGAGCTACAAGATTGTATTTTCAACCTTAGTTCCTCTGTGAACCTTTGCTCAAGACTTAAAAAATTTCACTGACATATCATCAGGTTCCTCTACTGCCTGTCCAATTCTATATTCCTTCTCTACCAAAACCCTCTTCTTTCTTTTATTCATAGCCATACTAGTGTACATATTTAATGACTGCAATTTTGTATCCCATCTCTGCAATATACTACTCATTACTCACATAACCTTATACAAATTACTCCTACTGCATGGTATCACAATTTCATTATCTGTAAAATGGGACCATGCTTCCAATTCAACTCACAAAGTTATTGTGCACATTGCCTAAAAGTGCTTCAAAAAGCAGAATGCCTCATGCATTTCTCAAATTTCACAAGGGTATTTTGTAATCAGCAAAAGCTATATGTTTGTGATTCCCTGTCTCTGCAGGCTTTGTAGCTATTTCTGGAAATGTGTCTGTGGGTGTGTCCCATCTCCCTCTCTTTCATTCTTTCCCTCAAATGAATTGATGTACTAGAGAAACTTCAGAGACTTATTTTTCTTCTTTTAGAAGTATCTGTTTTGTAAAGAAGCTACGTTATAAAAGTATGGTATGCCAAAATAATGAAAGATAGTATATTGCAATTTTACATCTTCTGGCAATATAAGAAACTAAAGAAAAGAAACATGCAAAGCATATTTCTTGTATGTCTAATTAGTAATTCATCTATTTTTGAGAGCTCATAAAACTAAGAATTGTATTTGGTTTTGTTTCCACGCATCACATCTATTCTTCCATCGTAATGGTGGTGGGTTTGCGTGAAGACATTTATCATATTCTTCAACTGAATGTCTCACAATCAGTGTGAATTCCAGCAGGGATTCTGATGGAATACACAACTATGGGCCAGAAAAATGTATCCGAATTACTTCCCTTGAAATATTACAGTCTCAAAAAATGTAAAAAAGATTGAGGAGATCAAGTAGGTCAATGCTGACATGTCACCTTCTCAGGCAGTCATAATGCACTGTAGTGTATTTGAAGATTATTCATTTAATCATGGAATTTTTATTGAATTCCACATGTGAGGGAATTTTCAAGATTCTGGTGACATAGAAGTAAACAAAGCAGAGAGAAATTTCTGCTTTTGGTAAGTTCATAGTCTAATATGTACAGGAAATTTCCATTACACAAAAGAAATCTTATTTGACTTGGGTTAACTCAGTCTATCTCAAACCCTCATAAACTCTCTTCTTAGAAAAAAATTAAAATATTAGTATCTCAGTATTATTTGAAAGAGAGCTTTGAAAATAGATGGTAGAAAAAACAGCTTTTTTGAATGGATGTATTTTATCTGCTTAACATTTGCCTGAGCTAACAGCATTGTAAATGAGTATCATACCTGGCATATATTCAACCTCTATAGATTGCCTAATAGACATTCTACTCGGGCATTACACATTATGTTTGTGAATCTTGAGTCATCACATGACTTCCCAAAGGATCTCAGGTTGTTACATTTAAGATTAATGAGGCATTGGATATCCATTAAGAAGGTATTAAGAATATGCATTTAATTAAAATGAATTATGTATATGAGGTAATGCCATTCAACCTTTTTAATTTAGAGAGATAAATCATGACTATTTTACTCCTGAGAGGGGTCCTAACTTTGGCAAATTGAATATTGATGTTACAAGACCCAAATAATTAATTTCAGTGAGATTCATTCATAATAGGTATATCCTGAGACTTGGCCCACCAGAGAAAATTAATTATTTCTTCTTCAGTTGACTACGTGTATGCACTTGCACATGTAATGAGCTAAAAAGAGTAGTGCAGTGACACTTATACATAATCCCTGAATACAAAGCAACTGGTAACATCAGTTCTCAAGAAAATACTGACGAGCCACAGCCTTAACTGATTCGTCAGTATTAGTGACTCAACTTATTCATCGGCGTTAGTGACTCAGTATGAATGTTATTTTTTTAAACTCACACACTATTCATATACAACACCCTTACCATTTATTGACTTAGTAAGACTTCCAGCAGCATTTTTTTCTGCTCAAGGGATATGATGCTGGTATTTTAATTCTACCAGGTTTGCATTCAGAACTGTGTCATGCATCCAATGGGCACCGAAATACCCTGAAAGATAGAAATTACCTTGCTTTTTTTCTATGCCTTATGGTACCATGTACCAGTAGGCATTCTATTTATGATGAGTTTGGTTGAGCCAACACTAAGTGATTAAAATGTTCTAATATTTTACTTGGATTAAGTTATAAAATCCTTACAAAAATCACATTAATTATCTATTACTACTATCCTATTTATGTAGATAAGGAAACAGAGACTTAACAGGTTAAAAAAATTTCTCAGGATCACAGAAATAGTATGTGATAAAGCCTGGATTCAAACTGACAATCTGACTACCAAAGCTGCCTAAGGTTTTGCTGTTCTGGTGTGTTAAATGTATAATATTTCATAGTATTATGAGGTCGAAGGACCTCACACTTCATCTCTTTTGTTTGTTTCCTATTCATGTTCAATGAACTTGGTAATTTCATAATCATCAATATCAGATTCATTCTGAATCACAATTTTTGGTTCTTCATGTTTTCTAATGAAATCTGATTACTTATAAGTACATATTATTTGTCTCATAGTAAATAAATATACCTAGACCTCTTGAATTAAGTTATTAAATCCTTATGTTAAATCCTAAACCTCTTGAAATATGTGTATGCATATACACGTGGCATGCATGGTAATAACTCAAATATGAAGAAAGGGGTGAAACTTCATACAGCCTAATAGGTCTTCATAGAATTAGAATCCTTTTATAACAAGAAGAAAAATAATATTTAATTAGAAGTTTCCTTTTAGAAATGAAAAGAATCTATTAGTTACCCAGGAGGAAGTAGTGAAATGTCAACACTAATGTGATTACAGTTTCCTAAAAACATTTCATTTGTTTTTCAATCACAGTCATCACAACTGCAGCCATCTGACTACAAGCATAACAATAACCTTAAAAGGCTTATATCACATAGCTTGTGCTGTACTTTCACCAAGAGCTTCACAGCAGTTTAATCAATAAAACAGCACAAGCTGTGCACAATTATAATATAACACCTTAAGAATGATCCACAATTAAAAGGTAGGGGGAAAAGAAGTCCTCAATTTAGATAAACCAATCTGCCACTCAGTTTGATGAAGTTCAGTTGAAGTGTTCTGACACTCTCGTGGCACCTATCAGCAGAAAGCTCTCTAGCCTTGAATGTAAATTAACTCTTCAAGTTGTAAAAGAGTAAAGAATTATAGGCATCTACTTATATACACTGGAGTATTACTTATATAATGACAACAAAAACATCCTACTGAAATTTCACATTGAAGTTTATCCCACAAAGAAAAGTCTATATCAATTTTAACAAGTGCTTTGAAGTATATTTCTGAAATGTGACAACTCTTCATTTGAGCAAATGAAAATTGATAAACCAGCTTATAATTCTTTTAACAATATATAGTGATCACCTCTAATTTGCTAAACAATAGGGATTATTAGCAAATAAGACTTGCTCACTACTCTCTTGGGGCTTGCATTTTTATGATGTCCTATTCTATACTAGACTTGAAAAATGTGTTAGTGAGAAGACAGGGTGGTGGAGGGGCATATATACAAGCTAGTCTAGACAAAGAGAATATATGTGCAAAATGTGGATACCCAAAACAGCCTTACCTTTGAGAACTGAAAATAGTTTAGAGGCAAAGGAGGCATATGAGAGAATAGTGGTATTTAAGGATATTTACTATAAAGTTTTAAGGCAAAGAGTAATAAGATTTGAATTTACAAGTTACAACTTAGAAATAATTCCCTGGATCCAGTAACAAGAATAGATAAAAAAGAAGCAAAACTGGAGAATATCACATTGTTTCAGAGCAGAAGCGTTGAAGTCTTTAATTTTTTTCAGTAACCTCTGCTCTGGTGGGTGATTTAGACTTGGTAAAGAAGGTGTAATGAGAGTATGGAGAATATTTACAGGGTAGATCTCAAGGTTGCACTTCTTCAGTTTTTAGTCTTGACACTCGTTATCAGATTCATGAGTTAAATAACATTTCCATGGATGTGCTTCTAAACATTGATTAGTATATTTTTATACCATTCTTAAAGCATCTAGGCATTGTCTTTCTCATTTTCATATTCCCTTAGTTGTTAACTGGGATACAGCAGTGGTGGTCATTCTATGCTTATGAGTAATACTGAGAATGGAAATTTGCTGTGGAAGCAGATGCACTAGAAGATAGTGACATTATGCGAAAATTTCATGGAAAACTGATGGGTAGAAAACATGTTATCTGTACATATGCAGCTGTATCAGCATCACTCAAAACCTAGTTGAGATCATTCATCTAGCTATAAGTCCTCCGAGTTAGTAGTAGATTGGTAATTTAGAGATAGGATGGTGAGAAGAGCAGCTTTCTACACTGTTATGCTACCTGAGGTCCAAGATCTGTGAAATAAGGCCAGTGGAGTATGAGAAAGCAGAGTACCTGAATGACTTGCAAAGAAGTAGATTTAAACGTTTGAAAACAATACAAAGGCTTAAATGTATTAGTTTACTGTTAATCTCCAAAAAAGTGAAATATCACTCTTGCTGTGGAAAATGTAAGATTGGAAATAAAGAACATCATGAGACATTCAGTGGCATTCTCAACAGGCCTATCCTAACCCTGGTTGAAGATTCCTAGTTTGTAGTACACTAGGAGTGTCTCAGGTTGTGGTGCTGCTGTAACAGAATACAACTGGATGAGTAATTTGTAATGAACAGGAATTTATTTCTTACAGTTCTTACGTTAGAAGGTACCAGACTGAAGGGTCAGCAACTTGTGGGGACCTCCTTGCTACATCATCCCATGGCAGAAGGTGGAAGGGCAAGAGAGAATGAGAAAGAAGAAGAGAGAGCTTTCCTTTCTATTAAAAAAAAAAAAAAAAAAAAAAACCCTCTCCTGAGATAATGGCATTAATCCACTCATGCAGATGGAGCCCTCTTGTTCTAAACAGCTCTCATTAGGCCCTACCTCCCAACACTGTTGCACTAGGGATTGTTTCCAGCACATGATTTTTGGGAGGACACATTTAAATCATAGCAGTTTAGTTATGTCGAGTATAGAACAGTTAAGTGCTGCTTTAAATGTTGTTGGCATTTTGAATCAGATGAAATAATTTCCAGGAAGACCACATATCAAACCAGTGGTAAACAGACGAAACTTCATGGATGGAAGATAAAGTCTATTCTTCTGTTTTACTTCCTATCACCGCCATCAAAATACTTTAAATATGATTAATCACTCTTGGCAGTCTGATGACCACACAAGTCTTAGATGATCAAAGCTAGAAATAGTTGATCACAAAGTACTCAAGCCATAGAATTGTAGTCTTGAAAATTTTTTAAGGTGTAAGCTTTTTTGTTCTGTCTGCCAAAATATAGCTGATGGAAAAATCAAAACTACCAATTCAAGGCCCTCACTTAGGTTGGCCTCGGGTACTTTAAATTATGATGATCCCATAGTTGTATAGTAGGGCTAGGTATGTTTTATATCTCTTCATCAAAAATATTCTGGATCATCACCATTTCTGTTTTATTAACCAGAAAACTTTAGGTGCAATAATTTTCTTAGAAAAATAATTTTTGGTAGCACAAACTTTAAATATCTGGACCTCCATTATAGAATGATTCTCATCTTAGAATTGGAGGCATAAATTCAAATGCAGCAAGAATTGGCCCTACAGGAACAGATTAATAAAATGTTAAGATGCTTGAACATACATGGAGAAAGTAGAGAATTGGGTAAAGAAAAGTTACTTTCTGTGATGTATATAAAGGACAGGACATGAATTATATGGGCTATCTGGAAACTTCAGGAAATAACTATACAAATTCAACTTTTTTGGGTGTCTCCACTCCTGTATCACATCCAAGCAAAATGGCATGGCTTTAAATTTGTCCCCCACATGCAAGCTATTGAACACATATCTTCTCAGGATCACTTATACGTGTTTTGCAGGACATGCTAGACAGACTAGAAAAATGATTACATGAGGTCAAAGGAATAATAATAATAGTATCTCTGTCAGAGAGTTAAATGAGGCAACGCATTTTATAAGGTCTTAGAATAGTGTCCAAGTATGGATAATAAAGACTCAAAATGTTTTTATTGTTTGCTATCATATACATTACATTTTTTAGATTTTAGCTATGATTGGGAATGACTTAGAGTTGCAATGGCCTACTTGGCTTTAAAAAATTCTTCTTGGTTAACGCTTGGAGAATAATGATTTCACTACTTTCACTCAATGTTTACATTGAGAAATAATTCATCTGCCTCTCATGTTTCCACAGATCTTTTCAGCTGAAGCACTGACAGCTTTTGTTTCAGAATTCTTTTATAAGGATTTTCTATAGCAGACAGCCTCAAAAGACAATAGAGATAGTGTCTCCTGATTCAGATTTTTTTGCTGTGAAGAAAATGAACATATTTAACCCCAAAATTTGGCTTTCTGGTATAATAACTATTTTATATTAAAAACCCTTAGAGATCAGCACGCACTGGAAGGGACTTTTCCCCTACATACCTAAAGATAGGACTGACCTGCCAAGGAGAACAACAGTTTTTACTTTGCCCCACACTGCCCGCACCTGCCATTATCTCATTATCTATTACAGGAAAGAAAACCAAGAATGTAACCATATCTGAAGTGACCCTTTTTCAAGACAATGACTGCCTCCAAGGATCATTTAAGGAACACTTAAATTAAAAAAAAAAATTAAAAAAACTATTTACATGTCAATTTCTGTTCCCCAGTATAATCATTCTACCTAGTAATCATGTATTGACTCTCAGTAGAGTTCTTCTTCTCCCCCTCCCATAACTTGCCTGACCAGGATTCAAGTCCTCATTCTTTCTGTACCCTCAAGATGGCATATGAGCTTCTGTGCCTCATTGAGAGATTGAGTCTTCATTCTGAAGGCTCTCATGTATACACATTAAATAAATTGGTATGTCTTTTCTCCTATTAGCCTTTCAAAGCCCTTGGCCCCCACAGCTCTCTAATATAAAAAGGGTCATATCTCCAGGGGAAATAATGAACAGGTTTGCTTGCAGCTCTTTCAAAAGATTGGGGCTTACTTGGCTCAGAGTTCCCTGGTCATCATGCAGATCTACTGCATGCACCGCTTCTATCTGGCCATTTCACATTGCTCCCATGGGATTTAGCAGACAGGGGAAAATGATGCCAACATGCAGTTTATACTGCCTACTGAGCTTTGATTAACAGTTTTCTTTTTTGTTGTTGGTAGTGGTTTGTTTATTTTGTTGTTGTTGTTGTTGTTGTTGTTGTTTGTCTCTGACCCAAGAGTCTCACGTCTTTTGCCAGAAACTATGAAATTCTGACAGGCTTTTTAACTTACAAACAGGAAAAAACCCTGAAATCTTTCAAAGTTCTTGACAAAGTAGTTATTTTTTAGTGGCATAACAGGAAAGATATCTCAGCTAATTTGTGAGAAAATTTTCAAAGTATCTCCAGTTTCAGGGATATGCATAGTTTTAATTCAATTTGTTGTATAAGGACCACATCACTACTATGATATAATTAACTAATTTGTGGCATAACAAGAGGAAAAGGAGAATACAGTTAGATTAAGATATTTTCAAATTCAAAGGGGCCTGCTTATACGGTCTGGATATGAGACCTTCAACAGAGACGCCAATGTAAGAAAATTTTCTCCACGTGAATTTATTATCTCTACCACCCACATGACTGCCCAAGGTTTTATGCTGTACTGTTATCTACCAGATTTTATCTAGAGTATATTCATAGACTGAACCTTTTTCTTTCCACTGCTTAAATTTAATGTTTTCAATTGCCTGGTTCCAGTATGTCCTCATATTCTTTTCCAAACTACATTTTCACTTCTTAGATGAGGTTTTAGAGTTTCAACCATTCAAGTGGCCAACAAAATCTGACTAAATCCATATGTAGTAGCAACCATGTGGTGCTACTATAACTTTAAATAAAAATTATCAAGTGAGTAATGAGAAAATTTTATCTGTTCATTAACTTCTTTTCTTTCTGAGTTGAAGTCTCGCTCTGTCCCCCATGCTGGAGTATAGCGGCACAATCTTGGCTCACTGCAACCTCAACCTCCCCAGTTCAAGCAATTCTCCAACCTCAGCCTCCCGAACAGCTGCAGACTACAGGCACACAGCATCACGCCTAGCTAATTTTTGTATTTTTAGTAGAGACAGGGTTTCACCATGTTGGCCAGACTGGTTTTGAACTCCTGACCTCAGGTGGTCCACCCATGTTGGCCTCCCAACGTGCTGGGATTACATGAGTCAGTCACCTTGCCTGGCCAGTTCATTAACTTTTAATGATATTTTAAATTTAGAACTTCCCTAAAATTAGATAGAATTATTGAAATCATATGATCTATGTACTTAAACTATATTTAGAATAGTCCTCCCATCTGCAGTTTCGCTTTACAGAGTTTCAGTTATTCAAGGCCAACCATAGACGAAAAATATTAAATAAAAAATTCCGGGGGTGGAGCAAGATGGCCGAATAGGAACAAGTCCAGGCTCCAACTCCCAGCGCGAGCGACACAGAAGACCAGTGATTTCTGCATTTTCAACTGAGGTACTGGGTTCATCTCACTGGGGAGTGCCGGACAATCGGTGCTGGTCAGCTGCTGCAGCCCGACCAGCCAGAGCTGAAGCAGGGCGAGGCATTGCCTCACCTGGGAAGCGCAAGGGGGAAGGGAATCCCTTTTCCTAGCCAGGGGAACTGAGACACACAACACCTGGAAAATCGGGTAACTCCCACCCCAATACTGTGCTTTAAGCAAACAGGCACACCAGGAGATCATATCCCACACCTGGCCGGGAGGGTCCCACACCCACGGAGCCTCCCTCATTGCTAGCACAGCAGTCTGTGATCTACCTGCAAGGCAGCAGCGAGGCTGGGGGAGGGGCGCCCGCCATTGCTGAGGCTTAAGTAGGTAAACAGAGCTGCTGGGAAGCTCGAACTGGGTGGAGCTCACAACAGCTCAAGGAAACCTGCCTGTCTCTGTAGACTCCACCTCTGGGGACAGGGCAATAACAAACACAGCCAAAACCTCTGCAGACACAAACGACTCTGTCTGACAGCTTTGAAGAGAGCACTGGATCTCCCAACACGGAGGTTGAGATCTGAGAAGGGACAGACTCCCTGCTCAAGTGGGTCCCTGACCCCTGAGTAGCCTAACTGGGAGACATCCCCCACTAGGGGCAGTCTGACACCTCACACCTCACAGGGTGGAGTACACCCCTGAGATGAAGCTTCCAAAGCAAGAATCAGACAGGTACACTCGCTGTTCAGTGTAGCCTCTGCTGCTGATACCAAGGCAAACAGGGTCTGGAGTGGACCTCAAGCAATCTCCAACAGACCTACAGCTGAGGGTCCTGACTGTTAGAAGGAAAACTATCAAACAGGAAGGACACCTACACCAAAACCCCATCAGTACATCACCATCATCAAAGACCAGAGGCAGATAAAACCACAAAGATGGGGAAAAAGCAGGGCAGAAAAGCTGGAAATTCAAAAAATAAGAGCGCATCTCCCCCAGCAAAGGAGCGCAGCTCATCGCCAGCAACGGATCAAAGCTGGACGGAGAATGACTTTGACGAGATGAGAGAAGAAGGCTTCAGTCCATCAAATTTCTCAGAGCTAAAGGAGGAATTACGTACCCAGAGCAAAGAAACTAAAAATCTTGAAAAAAAAGTGGAAGAATTGATGACTAGAGTAATTAATGCAGAGAAGGTCATAAACGAAATGAAAGAGATGAAAACCATGACACGAGAAATACGTGACAAATGCACAAGCTTCAGTAACCGACTCGATCAACTAGAAGAAAGAGTATCTGCGATTGAGGATCAAATGAAAGAAATGAAGCGAGAAGAGAAACCAAAAGAAAAAAGAAGAAACAGAAATGAACAAAGCCTGCAAGAAGTATGGGATTATGTAAAAAGACCAAATCTACGTCTGATTGGGGTGCCTGAAAGTGAGGGGGAAAATGGAACCAAGTTGGAAAACACTCTTCAGGATATCATCCAGGAGAACTTCCCCAACCTAGTAGGGCAGGCCAACATTCAAATTCAGGAAATACAGAGAACGCCACAAAGATACTCCTCGAGAAGAGCAACTCCAAGACACATAATTGCCAGATTCACCAAAGTTGAAATGAAGGAAAAAATCTTAAGGGCAGCCAGAGAGAAAGGTCGGGTTACCCACAAAGGGAAGCCCATCAGACTAACAGCAGATCTCTCGGCAGAAACTCTCCAAGCCAGAAGAGAGTGGGGGCCAATATTCAACATTCTTAAAGAAAAGAATTTTAAACCCAGAATTTCATATCCAGCCAAACTAAGTTTCATAAGTGAAGGAGAAATAAAATCCTTTACAGATAAGCAAATGCTTAGAGATTTTGTCACCACTAGGCCTGCCTTACAAGAGACCCTGAAGGAAGCACTCAACATGGAAAGGAACAACCGGTACCAGCCATTGCAAAAACATGCCAAAATGTAAAGACCATCGAGGCCAGGAAGAAACTGCATCAACTAATGAGCAAAATAACCAGTTAATATCATAATGACAGGATCAAGTTCACACATAACAATCTTAACCTTAAATGTAAATGGACTAAATGCTCCAGTTAAAAGACACAGACTGGCAAACTGGATAAAGAGTCAAGACCCATCAGTCTGCTGTATTCAGGAGACCCATCTCACATGCAGAGACATACATAGGCTCAAAATAAAGGGATGGAGGAAGATTTACCAGGCAAATGGAGAAGAAAAAAAAGTGGGGGTTGCAATACTAGTCTCTAATAAAACAGACTTTAAACCATGAAAGATCAAAAGAGACAAAGAAGGCCATTACATAATGGTAAAGGGATCAATTCAACAGGAAGAGCTAACTATCCTAAATATATATGCACCCAATACAGGAGCACCCAGATTCATAAAGCAAGTCCTTAGAGACTTACAAAGAGACTTAGACTCCCATACAATAATAATGGGAGACTTCAACACTCCACTGTCAACATTAGACAGATCAACGAGACAGAAAGTTAACAAGGATATCCAGGAATTGAACTCATCTCTGCAGCAAGCAGACCTAATAGACATCTACAGAACTCTCCACCCCAAATCGACAGAATATACATTCTTCTCAGCACCAAATCGTACTTACTCCAAAATCGACCACGTAATTGGAAGTAAAGCACTCCTCAGCAAATGTACAAGAACAGAAATTATAACAAACTGTCTCTCAGACCACAGTGCAATCAAACTAGAACTCAGGACTAAGAAACTCAATCAAAACCGCTCAACTACATGGAAACTGAATAATCTGCTCCTGAATGACTACTGGGTACATAACGAAATGAAGGCAGAAATAAAGATGTTCTTTGAAACCAATGAGAACAAAGATACAACATACCAGAATCTCTGGGACACATTTAAAGCAGTGTGTAGAGGGAAATTTATAGCACTAAATGCCCACAAGAGAAAGCAGGAAAGATCTAAAATTGACACTCTAACATCACAATTAAAAGAACTAGAGAAGCAAGAGCAAACACATTTGAAAGCTAGCAGAAGGCAAGAAATAACTAAGATCAGAGCAGAACTGAAGGAGATAGAGACACAAAAAACTCTCCAAAAAATCAAGGAATCCAGGAGTTGGTTTTTTGAAAAGATCAACAAAATTGACAGACCACTAGCAAGACTAATAAAGAAGAAAAGAGAGAGGAATCAAATAGACACAATTAAAAATGATAAAGGGGATATCACCACCGACCCCACAGAAATACAAACTACCATCAGAGAATACTATAAACACCTCTACGCAAATAAACTGGAAAATCTAGGAGAAATGGATAATTTCCTGGACACTTACACTCTTCCAAGACTAAACCAGGAAGAAATTGAATCCCTGAATAGACCAATAGCAGGCTCTGAAATTGAGGCAATAATCAATAGCCTACCAACCAAAAAAAGTCCAGGACCAGATGGATTCACAGCTGAATTCTACCAGAGGTACAAGGAGGAGTTGGTACCATTCCTTCTGAAACTATTCCAATCAATAGAAAAAGAGGGAATCCTCCCTAACTCATTTTATGAGGCCAACATCATCCTGATACCAAAACCTGGCAGAGACACAACAAAAAAAGAGAATTTTAGACCAATATCCCTGATGAACATCGATGCAAAAATCCTCAATAAAATACTGGCAAACCGGATTCAGCAACACATCAAAAAGCTTATCCACCATGATCAAGTGGGCTTCATCCCTGGGATGCAAGGCTGGTTCAACATTCGCAAATCAATAAACATAATCCAGCATATAAACAGAACCAAAGACAAGAACCACATGATTATCTCAATAGATGCAGAAAAGGCTTTTGACAAAATTCAACAGCCCTTCATGCTAAAAACGCTCAATAAATTTGGTATTGATGAAACGTACCACAAAATAATAAGAGCTATTTATGACAAACCCACAGCCAATATCATACTGAATGGGCAAAAACTGGAAAAATTCCCTTTGAAAATGGGCACAAGACAGGGATGCCCTCTCTCACCACTCCTATTCAACATAGTGTTGGAAGTTCTGGCTAGGGCAATTAGGCAAGAGAAAGAAATCAAGGGTATTCAGTTAGGAAAAGAAGAAGTCAAATTGTCCCTGTTTGCAGATGACATGATTGTATATTTAGAAAACCCCATTGTCTCAGCCCAAAATCTCCTTAAGCTGATAAGCAACTTCAGCAAAGTCTCAGGATACAAAATTAATGTGCAAAAATCACAAGCATTCTTATACACCAGTAACAGACAAACAGAGAGCCAAATCAGGAATGAACTTCCATTCACAATTGCTTCAAAGACAATAAAATACCTAGGAATCCAACTTACAAGGGATGTAAAGGACATCTACAAGGAGAACTACAAACCACTGCTCAGTGAAATAAAAGAGGACACAAACAAATGGAAGAACATACCATGCTCATGGATAGGAAGAATCAATATCGTGCAAATGGCCATACTGCCCAAGGTAATTTATAGATTCAATGCCATCCCCATCAAGCTACCAATGAGTTTCTTCACAGAATTGGAAAAAACTGCTTTAAAGTTCATATGCAACCAAAAAAGAGCCCGCATTTCCAAGACAATCCTAAGTCAAAAGAACAAAGCTGGAGGCATCACGCTACCTGACTTCAAACTATACTACAAGGCTACAGTAACCAAAACAGCATGGTACTGGTACCAAAACAGAGATGTAGACAAATGGAACAGAACAGAGTCCTCAGAAATAATGCCACACATCTACAGCCATCTGATCTTTGACAAACCTGAGAGAAACAAGAAATGGGGAAAGCATTCCCTATTTAATAAATGGTGCTGGGAAAATTGGCTAGCCATAAGTAGAAAGCTGAAACTGGATCCTTTCCTTACTCCTTATACGAAAATTAATTCAAGATGGATTAGAGACTTAAATGTTAGACCTAATACCATAAAAATCCTAGAGGAAAACCTAGGTAGTACCATTCAGGACATAGGCATGGGCAAAGACTTCATGTCTAAAACACCAAAAGCAACGGCAGCAAAAGCCAAAATGGACAAATGGGATCTCATTAAACTAAAGAGCTTCTGCACAGCAAAAGTAACTACCATCAGAGTGAACAGGCAACCTACAGAATGGGAGAAAATTTTTGCAATCTACTCATCTGACAAAGGGCTAATATCCAGAACCTACAAAGAACTCAAACAAATTTACAAGAAAAAAACAAACAACCCCATCAAAAAGTGGGCAAAGGATATGAACAGACATTTCTCAAAAGAAGACATTCATACAGCCAACAGACACATGAAAAAATGCTCATCATCACTGGCCATCAGAGAAATGCAAATCAAAACCACAATGAGATACCATCTCACACCAGTTAGAATGGCAATCATTAAAAAGTCAGGAGACAACAGGTGCTGGAGAGCATGTGGAGAAATAGGAACACTTTTACACTGTTGGTGGGATTGTAAACTAGTTCAACCATTATGGAAAACAGCATGGCGATTCCTCAAGGATCTAGAACTAGATGTACCATATGACCCAGCCATCCCATTACTGGGTATATACCCAAAGGATTATAAATTATGCTGCTATAAAGACACATGCACACGTATGTTTATTGCGGCACTATTCACAATAGCAAAGACTTGGAATCAACCCAAATGTCCATCAGTGACAGATTGGATTAAGAAAATGTGGCACCTATACACCATGGAATACTATGCAGCCATCAAAAAGGATGAGTTTGTGTCCTTTGTAGGGACATGGATGCAGCTGGAAACCATCATTCTTAGCAAACTATCACAAGAACAGAAAACCAAACACCGCATGTTCTCACTCATAGGTGGGAACTGAACAATGAGATCACTTGGACTCAGGAAGGGGAACATCACACACCGGGGCCTATCATGGGGAGGGGGGAGGGGGGAGGGATTGCATTTTGAGTTATACCTGATGTAAATGACGAGTTGATGGGTGCAGCACACCAACATGGCACAAGTATACATATGTAACAAACCTGCACGTTATGCACATGTACCCTACAACTTAAAGTATAATAATAATAAATAAATTTAAAAAAAAATTCCAGAAATAAAAAATGTGTAAATTTTAAATTATGTGTTTTTCTAAGTAACACAATGAAATCTCATGTGGTTCTGCTCCATCCTGCCTGCAAAGTGAATCATCCCTTTGTCCAGCATATCCATGCTGTATACTCTACCCACCCTTAGTCGCTTACTAGCCACCTCAATTATCAGATCCACTATCTTGGTATCATAGTGCTAATGTTCAAGTAAGCCGTAATTTACTTAATGGCCCTGAAACACAAGAGTAATGATGCTGGCATACTATTATAATTGTTCAATTTAATTATTATTGTTGTTGTTAATCTCATACTGTATCTAATTTATATAGTATTCTTTACCTTAGGTATGTAAGTATAAGAAAAAACATAGTATATATCAGGCTCAGTACTGTCCTAAGTTTCAGGCATCCACTCAGGATTATGAAATATATTCCCCAAGGCTAATGGGAGACTATTTTATAAACAAATTATTAATATGCTAAAAAATATGAATCAGTCTTAGAATCTAAAAACAATAGATTATACAAATTAGATTTGTCCCACTGTTCTCAATGTTGCAATTAAGTATAATTATGTACAGTCATGGAAAATGTACTGATTTTCTAGAGAAACACCAATAAAGAAATTTAAGAATCTGGGGAAAGATGTGGACTAAGTTCATATAATTTAATAGTTCAGTTAATTTAATAATTACATTCATGCAATTACTACTAAGATAAAAGAACTTACTGTTTGTGTTAACTTATGTTGATGACACATTTGTGCCCTTTAATAAACAATTATAAAATCTGTCATATTATGTACACAGTTCATAGAAATAAAAAAAGGCTAACAGTGTTGTTTTTTGTTTGTTTGTTTGTTTGTTTAAGTCTCCAAAGTCTTTGAGTATAAAGAAAATGTAAGCTGTCTGATGTGGTTTGGTTCTGTGTCCCCACCCAAATCTCATATTGAATTGTGATCCTGAGTGTTGGAAGTGGGGCTTGGTGGGAGATGATTGGTTCATGGGATGGTTTCTAATGGTTTAGCACCATCCCCTTAATGCTGTTTTGTGATAGAGTTCTCAGAATATCTGGTTGTTTGAAAGTATGTAGCGCTTCTCCCTTCACTCTCTCTTCTGCCTTCTCTGGCCGTGTGAAAATGTTCTTGCTTCCCCTTCACCTTCCCCCATGATTGTACGTTTCTGGAGACCTTCCCAGCAGTGTGGAACTGTGAGTTGATTAAACCTCTTTTCTTATAAATTACTCAGTCTTAGTTCCTTATAGCAATGCAAGAATGGACTAATACACTAAGGATTACATTGCAACATTTTATTTACCACATTGAATGCTAATAGTAAACATCTTATTTTTGGTATATCATTCTAACTAGAGATGAATTATTTATACATATTTTATTGTGAATATAATGTACACATATTATATATTTATAAATAATTTTTGAAAATTTATTTTCAATTTGTATACAATTTGCTCTTTGTAATATAGTTATGTGAGTTTTGACACATACAGTCATTCATTTACCACCACAGTTAAGATAGAGAATATTTCATTTGTCTATCCATTCACCAACTGAACAACATTTCTACTTTTCAATGACTATTGTCAGATACAGTAAGTTCCTCTTCAAAGTTTTAATTTCTGACTTCCTTGTTCTTTGTTCTGGAGATCAACTTCCTTGACCCTTCTCCTAAGCTACCTGCTCTGTAAACAACTTCTCCCGCCAGTCCCAATCTGTAACTCACATCTCTTCCTTATTCGGAAAGGGTCCTCTTTACTCCTGGCTACCCATTCTGTAAACTGTCCCTACCGCTGAAACAGCTCTTCCTCCAAAACTACCCTTCCCACCTTTGCTGCACCCTGACATGCCCAAACATGCCTTGTACTATAATGGATAGCCTCTCCCTTCTTGCCTAATTCACCATATTCAATTTTAAATGGTAGCCAATAGGTTCAGTTTAGATTGTGCGGTCCGACTCCAGCCAATGGGGACAAGACACAGAAGCAGGGACTAACAGCATTAGGAATAAAAACCCCTGCCCTCTTTTGTTTGGTGTGCTCTCGCGGTGGCCAGAAGTGCGAGCAGCACCCTTCCGCAGAAGTAAATTTGCCTTGCTGAGAAATCCTTCATTTGAGTGCTCATTTTCCTTGCAACTCTGAGCTCTTGTTTCTAACATTATGAATAAGTATGTTATAAATATTAATATATAAGTTATAATGTGAACAAAAGTTTTTATTCTCTTGGGTAAACACATAGGAGTGGGATAGCTGGGTCATAAGACAAGCACATTTAACATTCAAAAAACTTCCAAACTCTTGTATCATTTTGTATTCCCATAGGTAAAGTGCGAGAGTTCCAATACTCCATGTTGTAATGAGCATTCCATATTGTAAGTTAATATTTTTTTGTTTTTGTTTTTGATTTTCTAATATTTGTGTAATGGTATATCATTCTGAGTTTAATTTTTATTTTCTTAATAACTAATAGTTTTGTGCACATTTTCACATGCTTTCTTGAAAACTATATACTTTCTTGATGGAACACCTACTCAAATTTATGGTCAATTTCTCAGGGGATAGAGGTTGTTTAATTTATCACTGTTGTCTTTCAAAGTTTCCTATATATTCTGATATATATCCTTTAGCAGGTATATGATTTGAAAATATTTTCTCCTAATACATGGCTTATCTTTCTTTTTCTTTCACAGTATATTTTATGGAGCAAAATTGTTTATTTTGGTAGGTTTAATTTATCAGATTTTTTCTTTTTTTATTGATTGTGCTTTTGATGTCTTATCCAAGAATTCTTTTTGCCTAACACAATATAACAAAGGCTATCTCATATGTTATTTTTCTAGAAGTTTTATAATTTTAACATTTAGATCTATGTTAATTTCAATATAAGTTGAAAAGTAGAGGTTACATTTCATTTTTATTACACATGGACATGCAATTTTTCTGCATAATTTGTTTAAAAAATTACTCTTCTCTCTCCATAATTACCCTTCTTACCTTTATTTTAAAAGTTTACTGTATTAATTTGAGTCTATTTCTGAAAGTTCTATTCCATTATATAAATTTGTGAATCTATTCATCAATAGCACAATGTCTTGATTGCTATTGCATTTTAAATTTTTTAATCAGGTAGTTTCAATAACTTAACTTTATTCTTACTTGTCAAATGTTTTTGGCTGTTCTATTTCCTTTGCCTTTCCATATAAATTTTAAAATCAGTCTGTCAATGTTTACAATAAAATCATGCTGAGATTTTGATTAGAATTTCATTGACATCATAACAATATTGAGTCTCCAGTTCATGAACACATTAAATCTATTTATTTAGGTATTCATTCTTTGTACTCTTTAATCAATGCTTTGTAGTTTTCAGAATACAGGTTTTACACACATTTTGTTAAATTTATATCTAAATATTTTCTTCATTTTTAGTGGTATTTTAAATGGCAGTTTTTTAAAAATTCCAAAGTTATTGATAGCATATAGAAACAACGTTCACTATTACACATTGATCTTGTGCAATATCTTACTTTGTTTTGTGCTGTTATAAAATAACACCACAGCCTCAGTAATTTGCATTAATAGAAATTTATTGGCTCATAGTTCTGAAGGCTGGGAAGCCAAAGATTGAGGGGTCAGTGCCTAGAAAAAGCCTTCTTGCTGTGTCATCTCATCATGGAAGGGCAAAGACAGAGTGAGAGAGAGCAAAAAGGAACGCAGCTTCTTTTTTAATAAGGAACTCACTCTTGTAATAATAATTGCCCCTTTTGCAATAATGTCATTAATTTGCTCATGATGACAGAGCCCTCATATTCCAATTACCTCTTAACAGTTCCACCTCTTAATAACGTTACAATGACAAATCAATTTTAACATGAGTTTGGGTGGAGACAAACATCCACACTGTAGCATATAAAATGACATGATTAAACTGACTAATTAATTCTAGGTTTTTTGTAGATTTGGGGATGCAGATTCGTTTTATTGGTAGACAAACTTTAGCTAGGACTAATGAATTTCATTTTTTTCTTTCTAACTTGGGTAATTTCTGCTGACTTGTCTTCAAGTTTACTGATTTTTTTTTTCTTTGACTGTCAAGTGTTCTGATAAGCCTGTTAAATACATTCTTTATCTCTGTTACTCTGGTCTTCATTTCTAGAATGTACATCTGATTCTTCTATGGTTTCTATCACCCTGATGAAATTATACATCTTATATTTCATGTTGTTCATATTTTTTCAATTCAGCCTTCTATATATTAATCATGCATACTTTGAATTTCCTTTCTAATAATTTCTGATAGTTTGAGTATCAGTGTTATATTTCTCTGTCTTTTAATAGTGTGTTTTTTCTGTCTTTTCTGTATGACTCATAATTTTTTATTTAAAGCCAGACAATTTGCATAGGACAACAGATACTCAGGTAAGTAGTTTTCATGACTAGAAATGGGTATGCTTTGTCTTATTTTAGAATTTTAGTGCATGAATTTGGGTCAATCTAGTCAATAATTGATCCGTGTTGAGGTTTGCCATTGCTATTTTTATTCTCAGTGCATTGTAACTTCAAATTCCTCTAGTGTTATCATCTCTTTAGAGGAGGGGTTGGTTCATAGGGAGGTTTCCTGCAGTATCTATTTTGCCTTCATCCTAAATCATCCTTTTACATTGTACCTAATAAAGGATCTCTCTGTGCTCTTTTAGTTCTTTTAGCAGTATTGCATTTCTACTTGTTATTCAACACTGGTGTTATGGGAGGTGGGGTTAAAGGTATGATGGTTCTCTCTTGTACTGATTTTGTCTAAGTTACAGAAAAGTGCTATGCCTCTAAGTCTGGATGGCGTGGCCTTCTCAGAGGTACTGATCCTATCCCAGGGCCAGTTCTGGACCCAATAAATGGTATTCTTACCCTTCCAACACAGAAAAAGGTTTTTATTTCTGTTTTTTCTTCCCCCAATCACAAAGTTTTCAGCAATGCCCTAAGGGCATTGATTGCTGTCTCTGCTTCTTTCCCTAGCTTAAGGCTTTTGTAGTGTAGAGGAGGCGTAGTTTTGTGCCTTTGCCCTGGGTAAGGTTTTTTTCCTTTCTCCACCGTGGCTGTTCTCCTCCTTTAGTCCAGTGTTTTGCCAGAATTTTTGATAAATATTTTTGTGAGCATCCAGTGAGGTTATTATTAATAATTATCTAATTTCATTATAAGTCACATATAAAACAGAATGGTCTTAACAGGAATTTCTCAGGGAGATAAATCTTAAACTCAACAGACCCCATATTCCTGGAAAATATGTTATCCATTGAAGCGCAGATGTTATAAGATAAAATTAAACCAGATTATTATGAAATGTTATAACTAGGCCATATGACGTAGGATCCTCCCCACCTCCATTTCCCCCTACACTTTCTGTTATGTGAAATGCCTATGGCTTTTCCTACTACAAAGGACACTGTCAGATGTACTGCATTATGATTCAGAATGCACCTTAAAACATTACACAAAGTCATCTTTATTATGGCTCTGAGGAGAAGATTCCCTCTAATCATAGGATCCTGAGCCACAAGTTCATTTTTACTTTAAGGACGTTCTCACTCCAAAAACTAAACATGGTTACACTGCTGTTTGAAAATCTAGAACCAATTTTAGTAAATGTAGAAGATTTTATGCTTTTAAAGTATTGAAGCCCTTACTAACCTAACTTCTAGCTTTATCTAAATCTTCTTATGCAAATATTGTGTATGATTTTACTGTTATTTTATTTTATCTTATTTTTATTGAACATTATACAAGCCACCTGAAATCCTTTCTAGAACAAAAGTATTAAAAATAGATTTATAGTTGGTATGAACATGAGAATATCCTGTGGCCTGTACCAGCTCAAAAGATACAGTTGTGTTCTTTACAAACTTTGTGCTCAGCAATCTCACACTGGAAACTTAAAATTGGCTGTGGTGGAACTATTTACATGATAGAAATCAACAAATATAAAAATTAGGTTTTTATTTTTTTTTTCTGAAGAAACAGTTATCAGCATAGCCCTAAGAATATCCATATTTACATTTTAAAATAGAAAAATAATTTTTGGAGCTAAACAGTTTCTAATACAATTTTAATGTTTACTTCATAATCATTGAGGTAGGACAAGTACTATACTGGAAAACATAAAAACAATATGACTCTCAGTAGAGCTATGGTGTAGTGTTGAAGCATTAATAAAAGATCATCATTTACACAATTGTCTCTAAAATCCTTCATAAATCCAGTAGATACCAATATTTTATTTGGTACACAATTATAAATCATGATTGTACTCTGATAACAAACTTGGAAGATTATTTTTTCTTGGAATAATTTTATCATAATGCTTCAGTTATAGCCTATTTTGCATCATATTAACCAGATACCCTTAATAAATTTTCTACCTTGAGTATCATTTATTATGCTATTATTGACTTAGGACTAGAAATATTGGCTTTACTAAAAGCCTTAATTTTATTGTCTTAGTGGATCACCTACAGATTGCCTCAATATTAATCTATTTTATAGGCTCAAGAAACAACTCCAAAAACTCAAATTTAATAAAAATTATTTGTCTTTTTAATTGTATTTATTATATTTCTCCCCTCCCCAACCAACCACCATCTCATCCTCATGAAGAGGAGTTATCAAAAGTAATTTCAGAACGTGATCTTATCAAATGTAATTCCATAGTGGTTATACTTTTGTTACTTCAACATGGTAGAGTAGCCTCGTATGGATTCCCTTCTACTGCCAATACACTTATTAAAGAAAAAAGCCATTAAATATTCAGCTAAGCTCAAAAGATATGAATGAAAATTTAATTTTCTAGGTTTAAAAATATAACTCACAATAGCTTCTAGAAGCTTAGGGAAAATAATTATCAACCTATAATTCTATATTATGAAATGAACATAGCTAAATAAAGATATATTAGAACAAAAATTAAAACAAAACAAACAAACAAGACTTTATGACTTCAAGTCTTGTACCAAAAATGCCCTTGTAGGATATTCTGCAGTAAGAAGTATATAGAAAGAAGAAGGGGGTTATCCATCAGAATTGAATTCAGCTGCATGTAAGAGAAATCCCCAAAAAAGGGTGTAATGTTAAACCATAAATTTTATTTTCAGCACATGAGAATAAATTCAGATGTGGGAAGTTCAGAGATTTTCAGAGATTTGCAACTACAAAATATCATCCAAATTCCAGCATTTTTCTATCATCCTCTTTCTCTCTTTTTTCTTTCTCTAACAACTGACTGCCTTCCTTATGCTTTCCAGTTAGCTCTTGTATCTCCAGATATTGCATCCAGATTTTCAGTCAGGAAGAAAGAGGGAAGTTGTGAAGGAGAAGCATCAAATACCAATAAAGTTGTCCCTTTTTATCAGGAAAATGGATTTCCTAGAATCCTTAACAAATATCCTCTGTTTGTATCTCATTGGCCAAAATTACATCATGTGGACAACTCTACTATTCACCATTCTAAGTACAGAGGATAAGAAGAATATTGGATGGACCACATACAAACAGTGCCTGAAAAGGCATGAGAGGCAAATAGCAAAGTTGGACAAAACAATTAATAAACATGGATAAATCTGAATACACACAGACTTTTAAAAATAAGATTATTTGGAGGAGAGTTTAAAGTATTACAAAAGATATGTTTAACATCGGAGGCAAGTAAGAATTAAAGTCTTCATTTTTGTGATAACGGTAGGAGCATTGGTAAACTTTAAGTTGTGTGTAATTAAATATTGAATTAAACTTTCCCTGTGGTCTTAGGATTAGCACTAAGAATCATAACTAGAAATGTTAGTAGCACATATGACTTCTATTCACACTGGTGAGAACTAGTCACATAGGCATATCTGTAGGCAAAGAGAACAAAGAAAAGCGGTTCCTGACTGGGCAGTCACTGTCCAGCAATAAATCTACCCTATGGAAGATAAGACCTGGTTTTTTGGCAAGACTGGGCTCAAGTGGATCAAGTGTACAGTGGATGTTGGAAGTGTAAAGAAAGAAAGATTTACATCTCACTCACCACCCGTTGGGTACTCTCCTGAGGCAGAAGGCATGTCGGATTAGTGGATAACAGCAACACAAAGCAGAATGGAGGATTTGTGTGTCTGGAGAGGACATGGGAAAATCTTCACCTCAATTCAGTAATGAGTAATAATGAGTAATGAGATTGTGACATGGGATTGCCCACATAGCTTCAATGCCATGCCATTGGTAGCATTACCTACTGATGGAGCCAAATGAGTTTATGTAAATCTGAACAGACCAGTTCTTGGTAAGAGAGTGAGCTCAGAATAATACTGAACACCACTCCAAATAGCCACAGATGACATCTATATCACCATAACATCAGTGGGAAGCCACCATCAGCAGAAAAAAATCTAACTGAACCAGAAAAGCAAAGAAATAAAATGCAACCAGTTGCCCTAGCAAAACTGTGTTTTCTGTGTAATTGCTACTCAGTGTGATTCACAATCCAAATGCATCATGATCACCTGGGAACTTGTTACATATACATATTTTCAGGCATCCTGGAACCTGCAGGACTTACCAAATGAGAAAGAATAGATTGGAATAACTTTTGCACTTGAAATTCCTTGAGCAACAGACTGAAGTTGTTCAATATAAGAAAATACAATTTAGATTTATTTTGAAATTGAAGCTTTCAATTGGATTATTCCTTCAAAAATAAAAGGAAACAAGAAAGTTATGGAATTCTTTTGACAGACAAGGAAGAGAAATTCAGATAGGGCGCCAGATAGGGTAGAGATTTAGTGTGTGTGTTAGGCAAAGTGTGAAGGACACATAGTGTTTCCATGGGGAAGAAAGCTTATCCATGTAAATCAAACCTTACTTTTGCAATCATATTCTTGGCCTCAAAATTTGCATAGTTGTTTGTAATAAAGGGAGTTTAGGATCTGTTTAAAAATGCATTATTAGAAATAAAGTGTTATAGAGATAAAGCACTAAACAGTGAAAAGAAAAAAAAACCTAGAAAAATATAACAATGCTGAACTTCATGCATCCAACAATACAGCCTCCAAATATGTAAGGCAAAAATAAACAGAATTATGAGGATGAATTTAAAAATGCACATTTATAACAGAAATATCTTTAATATACCACAATCAGAAAGATAGAAATAAGAAAAACAAATAAAATTAAAAATAATATAGAAAATTAATCAACTCAGTTAATGAGTTATTATCATTTCTTATATGTTAGCTAATATTAGCCAATATCAACTCATATATATGTCAAGCCAAATATTTAAAGATAATTTTTAATGTTATATAGAACATTTATAAATATTAATCATTTGCTGAGATAAAAAAGAAGTTGCAACAAAGATGAAATAATTCATATCACCCAGAACAAAGAGCTTTCTTATAAAAATAAGATAAAATGGGAACAATAGAAAAATAACTTCCAAACTACATGTGTATAAATTGATACAAAAGGTCAAATTGATATAAATGATTAAAAATATGTTTCTGGATACCCCTAAATCGGAGAGAAATTATAAGGAAATTTATATAAATCTATATATGCTAAATATTTGTGACACTTTTTTTAAGAATGAGCATTACAAATAAAAATATGGAATATAAATTCTAAAAAACTGAATAAAAATAAGTATGTACGTACGTAAGAATGAAATACATGAAAAAACAAAAGCAGACAAGAAAATGTATAAAAGGTTATTAACAAAATGCACTAATGAAAAAGAACAAAGTAAATAAAGAAAAAAGTCTGAAGATATTAAATATTTCAATAAATATAGGTAAACTAAGCATATGTTAAAAGAAATGCCTTTTCATCTTTTTAAGTAATATATTTTTTAAAGAAGACACACCTGAAAGTCAAGGTTTCCTAATATTGAAAATAAATGGATTTAAAAATACATTTAAGTTAAATATGAACCAAAATAAAGTAAGTATATAGTTATTAATATCAGGTTAAATATGGCCTTATGAAAAAATGCTGGGCACAGTGCCTCATGCCTATAATCCTAACCCTTTGGGATGTTGAGGTGGGCAGATCACTTGAGCCCAGGAGTTCAAGACCAGCCTGGACAACATGGCAAAACAACATTTCTACAAAAAATACAAAAATTAGCTGAGTGTGATGGTGCTTACCTGTACTCCCAGCTACTCATGAGGCTAAGGTGGAAGATCACCTGAGCTCAGGAATTTGAGGCTGCAGTGAGCTAAGATTGTACCATTGTAGTACTATTTAAATTTTCAGATGATCAAAAAGTACTATTTAAATTTTCAGATGACCAAAAAATTTCAGAAAGGTATATCAAATAAGAATTAATACGTGACTTTAGTGAGGCAACTGGATACAAGGTGTTTATACAAAACATAATATTTCTATATACAAGCAATTAATTGTAAAAAATTAAGATAGCACTTGCAAAATCTCTTAAAACATAAAATATCAAATAATAAATTTGTCAAAAAATATTTAAGACTTTCACAGAAATCTGCATCACAAACTTTAAAAGACCTAGTAAATGTTCATATATTACAAGACTCGGTATGGTTAAGATATGGTTTAAAAAATAAAAATGGAGGACATAGCTTAGATATCTCAAGGCCAACAGCCTATAGTCACATTGCCAAAACTCAAGTCATTGTGATTTTCCCCAAAATGCTAGCTCTAATTATTTTTTAAAAACACATAACATATGCTTTCTGTCCTTGACAGTATAAATCAGTCAAATTAAAAAATCCGCTACAGATCAATAAGTTTAAACAGTTCTACTTGCCTAAAAGGAATCTAAGTTTATGATAGCCAATCCCAATAAAAATCAGTATATGCCCTCATTTATGCTTTGCATCCTGCACTGTAACTGTCCTGACCAGGGTATACTTTGGTTTGAGGTCCCCCAGTTTGTGAATTTTTCATTTGTATGCACAATAAACTACAATTTTTATTTGATCTGATTTTATTTTTGACAATATTAGTCTCCCTTCCAAACTGATCTATACTCAGAACAACAATGTAATCTACATGAATAATAAAACATTTGTTATTAAATGAAGCTATTGTTATTTCTTTTGTTATTACTGCCCTAGCTTGCAGTATCCCTGGTAATTGCCAAAAACCAAAAAGTCTCATAAGACTAATTATTGATAAAGATTTGCGAAACAGAAACTCTTACTGGTAAAAAGTAAATTTGTTCAAAGCTTGGATAGCAATTTTGGAAGAGTTAAACAAAGCTGAAGTAATAACTAATCTAAAATATCATTTCATTTTATGCTAAATAGTCTAAGTACACTCTTGCATATATATATCCATATATATAATATTCATATATATAATATCCATATATATATATTTATGTCCATATCTAAGTAAACTCTCGCATATGTATGAACATAAATGTGTGTGTGTATGTATGTATATGCGAGAGTTTACTTAGAATATTTGTGAGAATAAGTTTACTTAGAATTTTGTGAGAATGGATGTAGAATTTGAAGACAGTCACAGGCCACACAATGACATTTCAGACTGATGGACTGCATATATGACAGCAGACTCATAAGATTATAATACCATATTTTGACTATGCCTTTTCTATGTTTAGCCATATTTATATGCACAAGTATTTGCCTTTGAGTTACAATTGCCTATAGTATTCAGCACATTAACATGCTATACAGGTTTGTGGTCTAGGAGTAATGGGCTATACCATATAGCCTAGGTGTGTAGCAGGCTAAACCATCTAGATTTGTGTAACTACACTCCAGGATGTTCTCACTATGGCAAAATCACCTAATAACACATTCGTCAGAATGTATTCACATCATTGACACATGACTGTAGTACTGTTGAAATAAAGACTTCCAAAATCAACACAAGCAAAGGCTATTAACTGAGAGATTGCTCCAGCAAGGGAGTCAGCTACCATCGCTTATTTGGCAGAGACTCAAAGGCAGGCAGCAGAGTGGGAAAATGTTATGGCAGAAGGGGAATGTTTGAAGTCTTCTGTGATTGAAAGTTGTTGGAAAGGGAAAGCTGAAAGTGGGCTAACTAGAAGCAAAGCATCTATGTAATTGGTAAGGGCAGCATATTTAACTTTTTCTGGTTGGTCCTAAGTTGGAAACAGGGACAAAAATTAGAGAAGTGAAGAGTTATTTGACCAAGTAATTTACTGTTTGGGGCTGATTGATGCAGAGGTTGTGAGTCAAAGTTCTATTTTTGTTCATACTATGGCTATTGCTCATTTCTATATTCAGTCTATCACCACACGACTGTGAAGACAAGTAAACTAAGTCTTCACATATCAAAATAATAATTTATTAAAACATAACATTAGCTGAAAGAGAAGGAAAGCTTTTTAAGATAGTCTAATATGTTAGGATTTAGGAAAGAATGTTATATTTTATTATGGATGCAAATATATGCAAGAACAGTAATAAAAATCTTCAGAGAAAGGATATATAGTAAGTTTGATAGTTGTTTGCCTTGAGAAGGAAGGAGGAGAGTTTAGAGTATAAGATTTTATTTCCCAAAAATAAATCAGAGGCAAATGTGGCAGCTATGAGTTTATAGATGTCCATTTTCTATGTTTTTAGAATGTTTAAATATTTATCATTCAAATTTTAACTATCTTTCTTTTTCTTCTCCTCCTCCTCTTCTTTGAATAAATTTTATCCACCTGTTCCCTGCACATTATAATTAGCTCTCGGCAGCCACAGATCAGATTGGAGTCAAGATCTCATTGTCCACCACAACCAGGCAGATAACAAAGCCATGTGGATGGGGCCTATATAAAACAATGAAAAATTGTAATGACTGAGATAAAACTGAACATGAATAATCCAATTAAAGACTTTCAAACTGAGGATAGTATAAAGCAGTGTGTAAGCAGTGCCTGATTTGGTCTATGGATTGGTAGGGTTTGAACAGTGTTGTTAAATATTTTCTTGTGAACCATAATGAATGCAGTGAACAAGGACATTAAAGAAAAAAAAAAAAAAAAAAACCTTAGAAGAGCAAGTGCTAATAGGAGCTAGCAAGAATGAGGAAAATCCGAGAAAATCGTCCAGGCCTGCATGAGCTAGATCAGCAGTGCAAGACTGAATCACTCCCTCAATCCACAAGCATTTATGAAGCTTACTGAAAGCCAGGTATTGCAACAAGTGCTAAGATTTCAAAGATAACATCAAAGAGGTGACAAAAAAGAGTGTCCTGAATTAAAGCAACAGCAGCAAGTCTAAAAGAGAGAGCTTGCTTTGAAATGTCTTCAGAAGACAGAAAAGTTTTGTTTTCTGGGCATCAACACAGTAGGCACTAATTATTTCCAAGTGAGGCTGTATACATCAGGGGTTCTTATAAGATCAGGAGGTATGAAGAAGGATTGAAAAACACCCCATCCTGATATATGTGGAAGGATGATAAAAGTCTACAAGAATGAAGAGGTTGAAAAGGTCTATACAGTATATCAAACAGGTTACACTCTCAGTCATTCACCCCTAAAACAAGATGAAAAAAGAAGTGGATACTTGCATGACACAGATGAAAGAAAGCCAAGCTGCACATCAGCAACAACACTGTGGGGATATAAAGATGGACCTCTTAATGAACAAGTGCTTTAAGTATATTCTCCACATCTGCATGATGGCATAGAATAGATTCCACTGACATTCAGTTAATATGAGTCATGTATTGATATCCTAGATGGCTAGTTCCGAATTCAGCTGTTCTCCAAGAATTTACGTGAGTCAAACCAGTTATGAGATATTCTTCACGTATTTTGTTTCTATTGATGAAATGTTGACAGTTCCTGTCTTTCTTTCCTTCACTTCCTTCTTTCCTCCCTCCCTCCCTTCTTTTCTTTTTTCCTTTCTTTTCTTTGTTCTCTTCTTCTCCTTCCTTCCTTCCTTCCTTCCTTCCTTCCTTCCTTCCTTCCTTCCTTCCTTCCTTCCTTCTTCTTCTCTCTCTCTCTCTCTTTCATTTTATTGGAAGGGAAAGTGGAGTTACAATTAGAGTTTTTGGGAATATGTCATGCATGCTAATATCATCTATCAAATGTGATACAACAGAAAAAAAGAACTGATGAGTTGGCTGAACATCAGTTCTTTTATTCCACATGGGTAGGACAACTGAGATTTAAAGCCCTAAAGTATAGTACACTCTAGGTACTATGCATGTCTGAAATATAGAAAAAAAAAAAAGTGCAATTCTGACATTTATTCAAGAAACATTTCTAAACAACAGCAAAAAACAAGCCCAAGTGATTTGACTATTACAGTAACATCAGTGATATTTTAGAAAATGAATCTAAAAATCTATCATTTTTTTTTTAAGTTTTTTCTTTTAGATGGAGTCTTGCTCTTGTTGTCCCTGCTGGAGTGCAATGATGCTATCTCAGCTCACTGTAAACTCCGCCTCCTGGGTTCAAGCTATTCTCCTGCCTCAGCCTCCCGAGTAGCTGGAACTACAGGTGCACGCATCACCATACCCAGCTAATTTTGTATTTTTAGTAGAGACGAGGTTTCGCCATGTTGGCCAGGCTGTTCTCAAACTCCTGACCTCAGGTGATCCGTCCACCTCGACCCCCAAAGTGCTGGGATTACAGGCGTGAGCCACCACGCCTGGCCCACATTAAAAAAAAAAAAATAGCTTTAGGTTCTGGGATACATGTGCAGAACGTGCAGTTTTTTTACATAGACACGTGCCATGGTGGTTTGCTGCACCTATCAACCCATCATCTAGGTTTTAAGCCCCTCATGCATTAGGTATATGTCCTAAAGCTGTCCCTCCCCTTGCCCCCCACCCCCCAACAGCCACCGGTGTGTGATGTTCTCCTCCCTGTGTCCATGTGTTCTTATTGTTCAACTCCCACTTATGAGTGAGAATACGTGGTATTTGGTAATGTTACAAATTGGTATATCAGAAGGGAAATTCTTACAACGACTGTGCTCAAAATGTTTTTGAATTCTTTCAGAATTCGTAGTATATTGAGTACCTCAGACCAATAGTTTCTTTTATGAGAATGAATTGGTTTTTTAAACAGCCAAACATTATTTAATGGCAACTTAGGTAAATGAAAGAGGGCACTGACAATCTAGTTACTCAAAATTTGCCTCATAAAGCAATTTAAAGGGTTCCATAGAAGTTGTGATCAATTAAAACAATTCTGAAAAACATGTATTTAATACCATGTTGGCTACTCCAAAAGACATCTCTTTAAATGTATTTTCCAGTATATCCATTTTTTAAACATTAGAGAAAATACAGGCCTTGGGACTTCATTAACACGTATCAATGAGATTCCATATATGGCTTCAGACAAAATTTTATAGTTTCTCTTTCGATATTAACTATCTAAAAAAAGTCAAAGCTTGCTTTATACATTATACATAAAGTTATATGGAAATATGCTGCCCAGTGATTTCATTGGTGAAATAAATTCTGAAATATATTTTCATTTTCAGATACTCTTCTTGACATTAAACTTTATAATATTTTTCTGTAACATCAAAGGCTTAATTTCTGAATTACTTGATATATTAAAAATAATGTATTCCTTCCTTCTTTTAATCCAACTTCCTGGAAAGAACAAATTGGAATGTGTTAATATATTAACTTTCTATTAAAATGCATGCAGATTTCTCAGATGTGGAGAACCAATTTGACAGTCTTATGAACTTTATATCTACTGAAATGCCTCCTAGTTGACATAATAGCTTGAGGAGCATTGAGTACTAGGATTGAAAGGAATCTGTCAGTACTTATTTCTCCATATGAGTTATTTCCCTATGGAAAGCTGTTTGCATCAAAGAGGATACTGTCTATTTAAATAAATTTATTATTACATCATTTTAGTGATAGATAACAATCCTTGAAAATAGTTTAACAGGAATTATAACTTCATCTTTGTTCTACAACCAGCATTATTAATAAAATAACCATGCTTTCCTTATTTTCATCTTTGAGGTAAATATTTCAAACTAGTTGTATAGCCATATTTTCAATTAAAATTTACTCTGCACCTCAACGTCCTCCTTTCTGAGTCTGTTGAGACTATAAATACAAGAAGGTTGAGGTTATAATCTTTCTCAATTCACAGTTAAACTTCTGGAATTGAAGAAATAAATGCATGGACCTCCACTTACACTGCACTGGAAGATTTCCCCCAAGAACCCGCCAAAATAATATGGGAAGGTAAAAGCTGACCTTCAACGCACCATGCCTAGACAATCTGTTGCCCATCAACCAGACTCTGAGGTCAGAACGAATTAAAAAAGGATTAAAGAAAAACTACTGGAAAAGTAATGAGGCACCTGCAATAATGTTCCCTTTTAATTATGTTTATTACTTTTTTCACTTTTTTTCAATAATTTTGGAAGTAATTGATTACAAAGAAGACTGAGTTAAGCCAAATGTCAGAACCAGTTACGAGTGGCCAACTTGTACACTGCTTGGCCAGAGAAAATTCCAATTCTATTGATGCCCACACAAATTAAGTTAGCTTTAAGATCTTTTGATGCCCTCAGTATTTTTAAAGCATTCTTCTTAGCAGCATTCAAGTTTGTATCAAATATTTATTTTTTTTAAAATCACCAAGATCTGAAATAAGTGCTTTGAAAAAATCTCTTTGCATGGTACATAGTAGATACAAACCATTTTATTGAATAAATCAATTTATAAATTTTAAAATGTTCTAAAATTATTTAGCTATTTCTCTTAGTGGTAAAATATATTTCTCACCAAATATATGTACTTAACATTTCAATTCCAATTCAGTAAATGATTAAAAATTACTTCCCCTGGGCCACAATCTATAGTATATTCTGCTGATAAGAAGGCGAATAAGATTCATGACATCAAGGAGTTCCCAAACTATTATGTGAAAAGAAACACCTCCAAGGACTACTTATAACCTCCTTCTTTATGATCTTTTGGGTGTAATTAAGATCCTCCGCAGTAATGAACAAGTCTTACATTTACAATTGTGTATTAAATGTGAAAGATGCTGACATTGACAGTGATGACATGCTAGGTCAGTTGGTGCCAAGCCAAAGCAATCAACAGTATTAACAAAACATGATGGGCTGGTCCTAAGGTGGAAAAGCTCAAGCTTTTATGGATGCATAATCAGATGCAGTAAATCCAAATGCCTCTGAATCAAGCAGCCATTACTACACAGTCATGTTCTCTCTTTAAAATGGTTAAGAACAAATGTGATACTATTTGACAAATGTTATACAAGTTCTGTCATAATTGCTATAAAAGCACAGGGATAAATACATTCTGCAGGTATTGAACAGAGAAGAATTTCAGAAAGTAAATTGTGACAGAATTTGAAATTCTCAATATTTATCAAATCCACCAAGACCCAGGAGAAATTTTCAATAGCAAAAACATGTTATGGACTGAGATGAAACAGCCAGATAATGAGATTGAAGAAGTTATTGCACTAACCCCAACTAAATTCTGCTATCTGAAAAGCCCAGATACTTCACATTGAAGGTTCTTCTAACTCTATAGTACAGTATCTGTGCAGCTCCATTCGGAAGTAATTACTAGCTTTTCTTCTACATTCCTTTGTACACACTTTCCAATAGAGTAACATCACCAAAGGCAGAAATTACCAACTGATGGTGCATTATAACCCAAGCTGTGAGCTTCACATTAGGAAGGATGGAAATACTAGAAGCCCTGGGAGCAATAGCAGTTACAGGTGTCCATGCCCTGTTTGTTGTTTCATGCACTCCAAACCAGTCCAAACTGCCTAAGGGTAGCTTTCTGTCATACTTCTAGTCTCTGAGAGCAAAAGTTTTCTTCTTTGCCCTACAAAAAAAAATTGATAAACGACATAGACATGAAAAGATTAACTTACAGTCTGTGCACATCAACAATCTCTCCTGCTAAAAATCTAATAGGACTTCAATAATATCCACCATCTCTGGGGGTGGCGAGTGAGGTGGTCAATGAGAATTTATTGATCCTGCTTATTGGCTACCGACAGATCTAGGTAAATATGTCTTGTGTCAGGAAGGATAAAGGACAACAAAAGAAAACAAGAAAAATATAAGGAAAATAACTTAGATGTTGTGAATAGATCTTGCCCTCAAAGTATTTTAAAATTTAACAAAATGTAGTCAGTGCAAAATATCCCTGATGTGATCTCTTAGTAGACAAATGAAGGAGATGGAAACAGAAAGACAAGGAAGGGAGTTTACAGTTAGATTGAAAGCAGGGACAGAAGGGTTGGTTTTAGGGAATACAGTGGGTCTTTGTCACTGCTAGTGCTCCTGAGTTAACAGTGTTTCAAAATTCTGCAGCCAGTGTCTGGTGTGGGCGGATCATGTCTGAGACTCTACACCACAGCACGAGGCAAAAATGCAAAGAGATCTCACTTCTGGTGATGTTGAGGGGAGAGGCCCCCCCCGCCCACCACTTTGTATCTTTCCCATCATGGTTCAGAAAATGTTCTTGATGATGACTGACGAAAGCAGACAGAACATCTTTTGTCAATAAACTTGGATTCGGATGAAGCTTTTATGCTTGAGGCCATTTCAGGGAAAGAGAGAGGAAAAGCCTCCACTTCTTTAAAAATGTTATGTCTTTTTCTGGATATGTCATCAAGCTTACACAGGACACTATACATGTTTTAGAAATGTACTCCTTCAACAATGTGGTGATAATATCTAGTTGTTCTGTAAAGGAAGACGAGAGAAATTTTAGAAATTTATAGGTTAAGTGGGCATGACTAATAAGCCCATTTAAGTCAGAAGGTTATGAAAAGTTTTGGGACACTGGGTTATAAACCTTCAATTTCAACATGAACCTCTGGCTCCTTTTTTTCTTATATATATACTTTAAGTTCTAGAGTATATGTGCACAACGTGCTCTGGCTTCTTTACTTGCCAATTGTGTGATTTCTACTTGCCTTCCTATATGTATTATCTTTTGATAGAAATGTTAAAAAAGAAGGGACTAAGAACTTTAATTAAACATTGTGAAATGCACAATCAACACTTTTGTATACAATATAAGAAAAAATTAATGAGATTAGATGTTCAGTACTCCAGGGAACCAAAAGGGTGTAATGTATGCAAGCTCATACCATTAAATTTTGTCACTTCAACTCTCCTGGATTCACCAAAGCATAGAGGAAATGTGCTGAATGCTGTTAATAATATCTGGTATCTGAATGTGTGAAATAAGTGATTGCCACAATATTGACTTGAACAAAGTGAAAGAACTGCTGAAAACCAAGACGAAATTGACTAACCTGATTAGTCATATCCTTGAGATGAGTGGTGATACATACAGAGAAGGAAATTTGAAAATATCCTGTAATACGTCAGAGGTTTGATTCACAATGAAAGAGTTTTCAAAAAAAGGAAAAAAAGTATTAAAATATCTTGTACGTCATGGGTCCACTTTTAAATTTTCTGTAAACAAGCATGCTTTATACAAAATTAGGCATAGACTAATCTGGATAGACACATTTATTCACAAATCACCTTAAGAAATATATTTAAAGAATCTTAAAGTCTACATGTAGAGAAAGAGAGGAATTGTCACTGAGAAAATCAAAATAGAAGAAGCTTGCCAGGTTTCCAGGGTTTCTGGAAGAGTCACGTGAACATCTAACTTGCAAGACTATAGACGAAGAATTTGCAGCTATTTGTTCAAAAACAGAACAGGTAATGCCAAAGCAAAGGGAGTGAGTCCTTTTATCCGGTGATTGAAATAAGTGGCTGTCAGCAGGACTTTGCATGCAAAACTCAGAAAAGCTCAGATCTAGTCATCTGAAATCTAATTATTCTGATTCTTAGATTTCAAGGAAAGACCTGGAACATTTAAATTCCTAATTTAAAAATTTAGCTATGGTAGGTTGCTGTGCAAAATAGTCCAAAAATGAGAAAGCATAGCTCATCAGAGAATATTGGAATTTAAAAAAAAAATGCTTTCACTGAATTTTTAACTGAGAAAGAAAGTCATACAAATGAAGCCTTAACTTTCAAGAAAACATTATTCAAGATAGCATTGATCTTCTAGAAACTGGCATTGGATCTAAAGATAATGTTTCAAACCAGAAATAAAATTTCATAACAGATATTCTTTCCTTCAGTTCAAACATTTTGTAGCCAAATAGTATGAACTGGTGAAGTTCATAAATTCAGATGAGAAGGGTTAAAATTCATGTAAAATTATTAAGCATTAGTTCTTAATTGTTTAAAAAAGTGTAATATAGTTGTGTTACTTTTAAAATCAAGAGAATTAGTTATATTTAGTTGAGAATATGTATGATACATTTTATTTTATATAAAATTTTACTATTTTCAATACATCTAGCATAAATATGATCCTAGGAAACGCTTTTGAATTAGTTGTCAGAAATTGTGCAATGACTTAAAAAAATAGAGATGAGTTCCTAATTTAACAAAAGAAGGGTGTATGAATATTGCATTCAATAAAGCTGAACTTTTTTTTTTTTTTTTTTTTTTTGCCTGGGAAGTCATTTTAATATAAATATCAGGAAAGTCAAGAAATCAAGACTCATGGATTTAAATAAGAAATCAGTTTAAAGAGATAAATATTCTCTAGCAAAATTTTCTTCCGGAGAAAATGAAATGTTTATGTTAGATACTATACATGTTAGCTCTCTTATTAGTTTATCTACATTTTTAGTAATAGAATCTAGTTTAAAATGAGAAAACTTCCGAATCTGTCCTTTGGTAAAACCACCTCAATTTAAACTGAAATACTTTCAAAAAGCTAAGGTGAAAACCAAAAAGACCAAAATAAGGCCAATTATCCCAGCAAACAACGTGGGCACACAGACTAATTTAAATTTCCATGGGCTTGGATGACAGTTGCTTCATAATATTAGTATAATTTAATTCTTTTAGTATAGTACAGTACTACATAAGATTCATATTTTATAGGAAAAAATAATGCTATGTTTTTTAAGAAAAATCATTTTGTTTCAAAAATGAAAACTTAAAAATTTTTTTTTTATTATTATTATACTTTAAGTTCTAGGGTACATGTGCACAATGTGCAGGTTACATATGTATACATTTGCTATGTTGGTGTGCTGTACCCATTAACTCATCATTTACATTAGGTATATCTCCTAATGCTATCCCTCCCCGCTGTCTCCTCCCCACAATAGGCCTCCATGTGTGATGTTCCCCTTCCTGTGTCCAAGTGATCTCATTGTTCAATTCCCACCTATGAGTGAGAACATGTGGTGTCTGGTTTTCTGTTCTTGCCATAGTTTGCTGAGAATGATGGTTTCCAGCTGCATCCATGTCCCTACAAAGGACACAAACTCATCTTTTTTATGGCTGCATAGTATTCCATGGTGTATATGTGCCACATTTTCTTAATCCAGTCTGTCACTGATGGACATTTGGGTTGATTCCAACTCTTTGCTATTGTGAATAGTGCTGCAATAAACACATGTGCATGTGCATGTGCATGTGTCTTCATAGCAGCATGATTTATAATCCTTTGGGTATATACCCAGTAATGGGATGGCTGGGTCATATGGTATTTCTAGTTCTAGATCCTTGAGGAATCGCCACACTGTTTTGCACAATGGTTGAACTAGTTTACAGTCCCATCAGCAGTGTAAAAGTGTTCCTATGTCTCCACATCCTCTCCAGCACCTGTTGTTTCCTGACTTTCTAATGATTGTCATTCTAACTGGTGTGAGATGGTATCTCATTGTGGTTTTGATTTGCATTTTTCTGATGGCCAGTGATGATGAGCATTTTTTCATGTGTCTGTTGGCTGTATGAATGTCTTCTTTTGAGAAGTGTCTGTTCATATACTTTGCCCACTTTTTGATGGGGTTGTTTGCTTTTTTCTTGTAAATTTGTTTGAGTTCTTTGTAGGTTCTGGATATTAGCCCTTTGTCAGATGAGTAGATTGCAAAAATTTTCTCCCATTCTGTAGGTTGCCTGTTCACTCTGATGGTAGTTACTTTTGCTGTGCAGAAGCTCTTTAGTTTAATTAGATCCCATTTGTCAATTTTGACTTTTGTTGCCATTGCTTTTGGTGTTTTAGACATGAAGTCCTTGCCCATGCCTATGTCCTGAATGGTATTACCTAGGTTTTCTTCTAGAGTTTTTATGGTTTTAGGTTTAACATCTAAGTCTCTAATCCATCTTGAATTAATGTCCGTATAAGGAGTAAGGAAAGGATCCAGTTTCAGCTTTCTACTTATGGCTAGCCAATTTTCCCAGCACCATTTATTACACAGGGAAATCCTTTCCCCACTTCTTGTTTTTGTCAGGTTTGTCAAAGATCACATGGCTGTAGATGTGTGGTATTATTTCTGAGGACTCTCTTCTGTTCCATTGGTCTATATCTCTGTTTTGGTACCAGTACTGTGCTGTTTTGGTTACTGTAGACTTGTAGTATAGTTTAAAGTCAGGTAGCGTGATGCCTCCAGCTTTGTTTTTTTGGCTTAGGATTGTCTTGGCCATGTGGGGTCTTTTTTAGTTCCATATGAACTTTATAGCAGTTTTTTCCAGTTCTGTGAAGAAAGTCATTGGTAGCTTAATGGGGAGGCACTGAATCTACAAATTACCTTGGGCAGTATGGCCATTTTCACCATATTGATTCTTCCTATCCATGAGCATGGAATGTTCTTCCATTTGTTTGTGTCCTCTTTTAGTTCACTGAGCAGTGGTTTGTAGTTCTCCTTGAAGAGGTCCATTACATCCCTTATAAGTTGGATTCCCAGGTATTTTATTCTCTCTGAAGCAATTGTAAATGGGAGTTCATTCATGATTTGGCTCTCTGTTTGTCTGTTACTGGTGTATAGGAATGCTTGTGATTTTTGCACATTGATTTTGTATCCTGAGACTTTACTGAAGTTGCTTATCAGCTTAAGGAGATTTTGGGCTGAGATGACAGGGTTTTCTAAATATACAATCATGTCATCTGCAAACAGGGACAATTTGACTTCTTTTCCTAACTGAATACCATTTATTTCTTTCTCTTGCATGATTGCCTTAGCCAGAACTTCCAATGCTATGTTGAATAGGAGTGGTGAGAGAGCGCATCCCTGTCTTGTGCCAGTTTTCAAAGGGAATGCTTCCAGTTTTTTCCCATTCAGTATGATATTGGCTTTGGGTTTGTCATACATAGCTCTTATTATTTTGAGATACGTTCCATCAATACCGAATTTATTGAGAGTTTTTAGCATGAAGGGCAGTTTAATTTTGTCAAAGGCCTTTTATCCATCTATTGAGATAATCATGTGGTTTTTTGTCTTTGCTTCTGTTTGTATGCTGGATTACCTTTATTGATTTGTGTATGTTGAACCACCCTGGCATCCCAGGGATGAAGCCCACTTGATCATGGTGGATAAGCTTTTTGATGTGCTGCTGGATTTGGTTTGCCTGTATTTTATTGAGGATTTTTGCTTCGATGTTCATCAGGGATGTTGGTCTATAATTCTCTTTTTTTGTTGTATCTCTGTCAGGCTTTGGTATCAGGATGATGTTGGCCTCATGAAATGAGTTAGGGAGGATCCCCTCTTTTTCTATTGATTGAAAAATGATAAAGGGGATATCACCACTGACCCCACAGAAATACAAACTACCATCAGAAAATACTATAAACACCTCTACACAAATAAACTAGAAAACCTAGAAGAAATGGATACTTTCGTGGACACTTACACTCTCCCAAGACTAAACCAGGAAGAAGTTGAATCCCTGAATAGACCAATAACAGGCTCTGAAATTGAGACAATAATTAATAGCCTACCAACCAAAAAAAGTCCAGGACCAGATGGATTCATAGCCTGATGATGTGACAGAAAATAACAACCCATTTTCCTAAGAGAAATTCAAGCCTGTGGCAGAAATTGGCATAAGTAACAGGGAACCAACTGCTAATCCCCAGCACCATGGGGAAAATGTCTCCAGGGCATCTCAGAGATCTACATGGAATTCCTCCCATCACAGGCCTGGAAGCCTATGGAAAAAATGGTTCTGTGGGCTGGCCCCAGGGTCCCCATGCTGTGTGTAATCTAGGATCTTGGTGTCCTGCAACCCAGCTATACCAGCCGTGACTAAAAGGGGTCAAGGTACAGCTCAACTTATTGCTTCAGATGGTGGAAACCCCAAGCCTTAGCAGCTTCCACATGGTGTTGGGCCCGCGGGTGCACAGAAGTCAAGAATTGAGGTTTGTGAAAACGTCTCTGTCTGATAGCTTTCAAGAGAGTTGTGGTTCTCCTAGCATGGAGTTTGAGATCTTAGAACAGACACACTGCCTCCTCAAGTGGGTCCCTGACCCCCCAGTAGCCTAACTGGGAGACATCTCCCAGTAGGGGCCTACTGACACCTCATACATCTGGGGGCCCTTCTGAGACGAAGCTTCCAGAGGAAAGATCAGGCAGCAACATTTGCTGATCTGCAATATTGCTGTTCTGCAGCCTCCACTGGTGATACCCAGGCACACAGGGTCTGGAGTGGACCTCCAGCAAACTCCAACAGACCTGCAGCTGAGGGTCCTGACTATTAGAAGGAAAGCTAACAAACGGAAAGGACATCCACACCAAAACCCCATCTGTATGTCAACATCATCAAAGACCAAAGGTAGAGAAAACCACAAAGATGGGGAGAAACCAGAGGAGAAAAGCTGAAAATTCTAAATATCAGAGCGCCTCTTCTCCTCCAGAGGAAAACAGTTCCTCACCAGCAATGGAACAAACTTGGATGGAGAATGACTTTGGTGAGTTGAGAGAAGAAGGCTTCAAACGATCAGTAATAACAAACTTCTCCGAGCTAAAGGAGGATTTTCGAAAACATTGCAAAGAAGCTAAAAGCCTTGAAAAAAGATTAGATGAATGGCTAACTAGAATAAACAGTGTACAGAAGTCCTTAAATGACCTGATGGAGCTGAAAATCATGGCACGAGAACTACGTGACACATGCACAAGCTTCATTAGATGATTTCATCAAGTGGAAGAAAGGGTATCCGTGATTGAAGGTCAAATAAATAAAATGAAGCAAGAAGAGAAGTTTAGAGAAGAAAAGAGTAAAAAGAAACAAACAAAGCCTCCAAGAAATAAGGAATTATGTGAAAAGACCAAATCTATGTCTGATTGGTGTACCTGAAAGTGACAGGGAGAATGGAACCAAGTTGGAAAACACTCTGCAGGTATTATCCAGGAGAATTTCCCCAACCTAGTGAGGCAGGCCAACTTTCAAACTCAGGAAATACAGAGAACACAACAAAGATACTCCTCGAGAAGAGCAACTCCAAGACACATAATTGTCAGATGCGCCAAAGTTGAAATGAAGGAAAAAATGTTAAGGGCAGCCAGAAAGCTCGTGTTACCCACAATGGGAAGCCCATCAGACTAACAGCGGATCTCTCGGCAGAGACACTGCAAGCCAGAAGAGAGTGGGTGCCAATATTCAACATTCTTAAAGAAAAGAATTTTCAACCCAGAATTTCATATCCAGCCAAACTAAGTTTCATAAGTGAAGGAGAAATAAAATCCTTTACAGATAAGCAAATGCTTAGAAATTTTGTCACCACCAGGACTGCCTTACAAGAGCTCCTGAAGGAAGCACTAAAGATGGAAAGGAACAACCAGTAGCAGCCACTGCAAAAACATGTGAAATTGTAAAGACCATCATTGCTAGGAAGAAACTGCATCAACTAATGAGCAAAATAACCAGCTAACATCATAATGACAGGATCAAATTCACACATTAACAGTATTAACCTTAAATGTAAATAGGCTAAATCCTCCAATTAAAAGAGACAGACTGGCAAATTGGATAAAGAATCAAGATCCATCAGTGTGCTGTATTCAGGAGATATATCTCATGGGCAGAGACACATATAGGCTCAAAATAAAGGGATGGAAGAATATCTACCAAGCAAATGAAAAACAAACAAACAAAAAAATCAGGGGTTATAATCCTAGTATAAGATAAAACAGACTTTAAATCAACAAAGATCAAAAGAGACAAAGAAGGTCATTACATAATGGTAAGGGATCAATTCAACAAGAAGAGCTAACTATCCTAAATATATATGCACTCAATATTCAACCACTGTAGAAGACAGTGTGGTGATTCCTCAAGGATCTAGAACTAGAAATACCATTTGACCCAGTCATCCCATTAATGGCATATACCCAAAGGATTATAAATCATGTTGCTATAAAGAAACATGCACACGTATGTTTATTGCAGCACTATTCACAATAGCAAAGACTTGGAACCAACCCAAATGTCCATCAATGATAGAATGGATTAAGAAAATGTGGCACATATACACCATGGAATACTATGCAACCACAAAAAAGGATGAATTAATGTTGTTTGTAGGGACATGGATGAAGCTGGAAACCATCATTCTGAGCAAACTATCGCAAGGACAGAACACCAAACACCGCATGTTCTCACTCATAGGTGGAAACTGAACAGTGAGAACACTCTGACACAAGGTGAGGAACATCACACACTGGAGCCTGTCATGGGGTGGGGGGAGAGGTGAGGGATAGCACTAGGAGATATACCTAATGTAAATGACAAGTTAACGGGTGCAGCACACCAACATGGCACATGTATACATATGTAACAAACCTGCATGTTGTGCACATGTACCCTAGAACTTAAATAATAATTTAAAAATTAAATTAAACAAAAAAGAATTGAAGTTTGAGAACCTCTGCCTTGATTTCAGAAGATGTATGGAAAAGCCTGGATGCCAAAGCAAAAGTTTGCTGCAGGGGCAGGGTCCTCATCCAGAAACTCTGCTAGTGCATTGCAGAAGGGAAACATGGGGTCAGAGTTCCCACACAGAGTCCCTACTGGGGCACCACTTAGCAAAACTGTGTGAAGAGGTTCATTGTCCTCCAGATTCCAGAATGGTAGATCCATGACAGCTTGCACAATGCACCTGGAAGAGCAACAGAGACTCAATGCCAGCCCATGAAAGCAGACGGTGGGGGAGAGGGGTTATATCCTGCAAAGCCACAGGGGCGGTGCTGCCCAAGACTAGGAACACACTTCTTGCATCAGTATGACCTGGATGTGAGACACGGAGTCAAAGGAGATCATTTTGGAGCTTTAAGCTATGACAGCCCCACTGGATTTCAGACTTGCATGGGGCCTGTAGGCCCTTTGTATCGGCCAATGTCTCCTATTTGAAATGGCTATATTTACCCAATGTGTGTACCTCCATTGTATCTAGGAATTAACTAACTTTTGATTTTACAGGCTCATAGGTAGAAGGAACTTGCTTTGCCTCGGATGTGATTTTGTACTGTGGAGTTTTGAGTTAATACTGAAATATCTTAAGATTTTGAGGGAATGTTGAGAAGGCATGATTGCTTTTGAAATGTGAGGACATGAGATGTGGGAGGGGCTAGAATGGAATTACATGGATTGGCTGTGTCCCCACCAAAATCTCATCTTGAATTCCAACGTGTTATGGAAGGGATCTGGTGGAAGTAATTGAATCATGGGGGCACGTCTTTCCCATGCTATTCTCATTATAGTGAATAAGTCTCACCAGATCTCATGGTTTTGAAAAATGGGAGTTTCCCTGCATAAGCTCTTATTTTGTGTGCTGCCATTCATGTAAGACATGACTTGCTGTTCCTTGCCTTCCACCATGATTGTGAGGCTTCCCCAGCTATGTGGAACTGTAAGTCCAATTAAACCTCTTTCACTTGTAAATTGCCCAGTCTCAGGCATGTCTTTACCAACAGCATGAAAATGAACTAATACATCAATTTTATCTATAAATGCAAGACTTATTTAGAAGCATTAATTTTTCTTAAATTTTATGATTCAGATATATTTGTTAATTCTTTTGTCAAGTTTTACAGCTATTGTTTTATGATAAATTGAACTTCAGTCTACATTATCAACATTTTGAGCATGTTTATGAGACTCCTTTTAAAACCATTTTTATGAATGTATTACACACATTTAAAAAGAATATGCAACTTTTTTTTTTTTTTTTTTTTGGCCAGGGAATTTTGTTGAGGAAAACACTCCATTGCTTAATATCTAGTATGCCTAATGAACATAGAATATAGGAGGTTTCAGAAAAGACGTGGACTGATCACTCAAATGTCTCCTTGTTTATTTGGCTTCAATTAGTTTTCAGCACCATTCACAGTTGTAATTTTCTATATGTGTCCTTGGCTGAGGCTTGTCTTCTAAATTGTATTTGTTTTCTAACTTTTGGGACCTTGTCACAATATCTGGTCCTGGGAAAGAGCCTATTTGATTTTTGCTTTCCTGTTGTTTAAATTTTATATTGTTTCTAGATATTTGTTACTAGAGGGTAAGAGTGAAGCATGTGCACAGCTCACTATCTTGAAACAGAAAGTACAATATGTTATTACTTAAACTTAAATCAACACACTTAAATCAAAATTAAATAGGCAAAAAAGCTAAACATTTGTTAGGTATGCTAGACAAGAAAAAGAAAGAAAGGTAACTAATATTAATCTCAAAAAATTGAATTTAAAATAGTAAACAAAATATCGGGAGTAAATTTTTGCTCCAATAAAGTTATACATATTTAACTTTATATGTTCTAAAACTATATCATCCAAGTTAAAAATCACCACAATACAAAGATAAAAATGTAAGAAATATGAGAAAAATGTGATGGAAATGTTTATATTGGCAAATTTCTCAGAGTTTGAGAGATCCAAGTTGGTTAAAAATAAAATGGATTCAAATGATGACAAGTAACTTTCATACTAAACTTTAATTTTTATAAAATTGATTATATGTCTTTTTAAGCATCTGTTAATAAAAGTTGATCACATGTATTTCCACAAAATATGAATGTATTTGAGACAGCAGAACTTACATAGCTAACAATATTCGACCAGGTTGAAAAATACTACTATATTAAAATCATATAGTTTTCATATTATTTATTACATAATGGTCTGCATGTGATTTTTAAAGTCAATATGGCAACTTTTAAAAAATTTCTATTATTTATTTGATTGTTTATAATCAGTTTATTCCAAACTGTGACCAGTGATCATTTTATATGTTACCTGAGGAACTCAGTGTGGAAGCCTGAATTAATACAAGATTTTATACTTAGTCTGTAACATGTTTGTATGCTGTATTTCAGCACCTCAGACAGCCTCCTTCACTCTTTGTCCTGTCCTGCACAGTTCCAAAATCATAATCATTGGTGGGTTTTTAATGTCCTTTATCAGATTCTCTTAGAAACATGCTTGACTTCATCACTTTTGATTGTCATCACTTTCATATGCTATTTTGGAGAATTCCTTTACATATTCATTTGCAGATATTTTAAAAGAAAATTGTGGAGTCTCTAATATTTTCTCTTACTCTGTCATAATTCCAAGTGACAAGACCATTATTTGGCCAGTAAAGGGAAAGAATAGCATGCATAGCTGTTATATAGACTTTGGAGTCAAGACAACTGAATGTGAATGCTGGTTCCCTAAATTACAGACAGTGAGTATTTGGGAAAGTTACCTAAACTTATAAAGATCCAGATTTCAAATATAATTTGCAAAGAAAGCCAGTGTTTTCTTAGTAATATTAGTAGATTATACAAGATAATACACACAAAATTCCTTATGCAGCAACTAGCATCTAATAAAATACAATAAAGAATAACTAAAATCACTGTAAGTTACATTTAGCTTTCAGAAGTCATGTCAGATTCAAATATATTCTAAGTAATTATATACACATAGACCCTTTTACATTCCACACAGATATATAATCTATGGAATGTATGAATCAATTTATCTTTTAGTGCACAGTAAAAAGTAAAATACAGAATTGTGTTTTTCAAAACACAAGTTGCTTCTTGTAAGTGGATCTTTGTACTCAGAGTATATCTTCTATTTACGCTTCTTTCTTTTTCTGGTGTTTTTAATCAGAATATTTCCTATCTCTTCTGAGTTCACCCTCTATTTCTGAAAACAGAGGAACAGCAAATACTATGTATATCATAAACTTTTTTGAGTATGGAGGGTGGGAATTAGTATTTACGTATGTAAAAATATTGCGTTAGACTTCTAGGTTATTTAGGTTTGTGTAGTTCTCATAGGATTAAAATGCTTGAAAATGTTACTAGGATATCTCCATATGAACCCAATTTTTAAAATGGAATTATCAGGTTATTTTAATAACCAAATTATTTAGTTCACACAAATAACTCTGGTTGGTTTATAAAAATTATCTATTTTTTAAGTAATTGACTGATTTTGTGAGTGTTTTGGTATCGCATAGAATTACTCTTTGTGTAAAAGCTTGATGCTGGATACAAGTAGCTAATGTTTTAAATGAAAGTAAGAATTTTCTCTATTTTCAGCACTAGAGTAAGTTCTGATTCATATACATTGCATTTACTAACATGTAATTGTCACACTGGTAGATTTTTACCCATTTTTTTTTACAGGTGCAAGCAATTGTTGGTCTCTTCAGGCATATAATACATTTAGTTAAAAGTACCAGTGATATTTTAATCTGTATTTGATAAATATTTTAAAAGCTAAGATTAAAAGATAGTAATGTAGAAGAAAAAAACAAAACTATTGGGAGGTAATATAGCATGATTTGTACACATTTAAACAAAATAAGTTTATAGAAACACACACACATACACACATATATATATATATATATATATATATATATATATATATATAAAAATAAATATATTTAACCGAGTGTGTTAGTCACGGTTCAATTAGAGAAGTGGTGGCTATTGTTCCTGGGTCCTACGTGGAAGCCTGAAGTCTGCAAGATATGCAGTTAGGAAAAGAAAGTGGATATGAAGAGGGGAAGGAAAGAATAATCTGAAACTTGTGAGGCTGAACTGGAACACAACTGGAAACAGTTTGCCTTCTGTACAGAAGGTCATACAGAAAACTGCATTTGTCCCTGACCATTTCCAAGCATCCAGCTTTGATGACTTTAATTATGAGGATGTCCTGCAGAAGAAGCTAGCATCCTTTTGTCTCAGATAAACACATCCTCTGTCTGGGAATTGGAGACACTTAAAGAGAAAATCTGGCATAAATAGCATACCCCGTGTATTCATTTTCTAGGGCTGCCATAACAAAGTGCCACAAACTAAGTGACTAAAAGCAACAGAAATTTATTATTGCACATTTCTAGACCTAGCGGTCGAAAACTAACTTGTCAGCAATGGGCAGGAGCTCGGAAGAAGTCTTTTTTGCTTCTTATAATTTCCCTTCTATTCCTTACCTTATAGCTACATCAGTCTATTCTCTGCCTCAGTCTTCACATGGTCTTCTCCACTGTGTGCCTGTCACCTCTTTTCTTGCAAAGACAAGGCTAGGTGCAGTGGTTCATGCCTGTAATCTAAGCACTTTGGGAGACTCAGGAGGGCGGATCACTTGAGCTCTGGAGTTTGAGACCAGCCTGGGCAACATGGAGAAACCCCATCTCTACAAAAAATACAAAATTAACCAGACTTGGTGGCATGAACCTGTGTTCCCAGCTACTTGTGGGGCTGAGGCAGGAGGACGGATTGAGCCTTCGAGGTGGAGGTTGCAGTGAGTGGAGATCACACCACTACATTCCAGACTTGGGGGACAAAGTGAGACCCTGTCTCAAAAATTTAAAAAAAGACACCAGTTATACAGAATTAAAACCTACTCTGTCCAGTATGACCTCATCTTCATTTTTGTATTTTAATTTTTGTTGGTATATAGTAAATATATACATTTATGAGGTCTATGAGATGTTGTGATACAGGCATACAATAGGTAAAAATTAAATAGGGATAAATGGAGTATCCATCACCTCAAGCATTCATCCTTTGTGTCACAAATAATCCAAGTATACTCTTTCAGTTATCTGAAAATGTACAATAAATTATTGTTGACTATAGTCATCTCATTGTGCTCTCAAATACTCGATTTTATTCATGCTATCTAAATAGTTTTTTGTATCCAGGAACCATCCTCACTTTCCCCTTCTCCCTTATTATTCTTCTCAGCCTCTGGTAACTGAACATCATTCTACACTCTATCTTCATGAATTCAGTCGTTTTAATTTTTCAGCTCCCACAAATGATTGGCAGCATGTGATATTCGTCTTTCTGTGCCTGCCTTATTTCACTAAACATGATGACCTACAGCTCCATCTATGTTGCTGCAAATCAGAAGATCTTATGCTTTTTGGTGACTGAATAGTACTACATTGTGCATACGTCTGACACTTTATCCATTCATCTGTTGATGGACACTTAGGTTGCTTATAAATCTGGCTATTGTGAATAGTCCTTAAATAAACAAGGGAGTGCACATATCTGTTTGATATACTGATTACCTTTCTTTTGGGTATATACTTAACAGTGGAATTGCTAAATCATATGGTAGTTCCATTTTTAGTTTTTTGAGGACCTTCCAAACTGTTCTCCATAGTGGATGCACTAATTAACATTCCCATCAACAGAGCCTGTCTTTTGGATAAAATCTATTTTAAGTGGGGTAATTTGATATTTTATTGCCTTATTAATTTGCATTTCTTTGTGGTGCAGTGATGTTAAATATCTTTCCATGTATCTGTTTGCCATTTTATGTCTTCTTTTGGGAAACATGTATTCAGACCTTTTGTCCATTTTTTAATTGGATTATTTGATTTCTTTCTGTTGAGTTATTTGAGCTTATTATATGCTCTGGTTATAAATCCCTTGTCAAGTTGGTAGTTTGCAAGTATTTTCTGTCATGTTGTGAGTTGTCATTTCACTTTGATGATTATTACCTTTGCTGTGAAGAAGCAGTTGAACTTGATATAATCGCATCTGTTCTTTTTTGCTTTGGTTGCCTGTGCTTGTGGGCTAAGAGGCAAGAAATATTTGCCCAGTTCAATGTCCTGGAGAGGTTCCCAGTTTTTTCTTTTAGTAGTTCCATAGTTTTAGGTCTTGGATTTAAGTCTTTAATCCATTTTGATTTTATTTTTGCATATGGTGGAAGATAGGGGTCTAGCTTTATTCTTATGCATATGAATATACAGTTTTCCCAGCACCATCTATTGAAGAGATTGTCTTCTACCCAATGTACAATCTTGACACTTTTGTTAAAAATGAGTTCACTGTAGATGTATAAATTTGGGATATTTGTGAAATTTGTCTTTCTGTGTCTGCCTTATTTCACTAAGATCATATAATCTGCAAACAAAGATACTTTGACTTCGTTCTTTCCAATTTGCATACCCTTTATTTTTTTTCCTCTGATTGCTCTAGCTAGGACTTCCAGTATTATGTTGAATAACAGTAGTGAAAGTTGGAATTCTTGTCTTATTCCAGATCTTAGAGAAAAGGCTTTTAGTTTTTCCTCTTCAGTAAAATGCAAGATATGGGTCTGCCATATATGGCTTTTACTGCTTTGAGGTGTATTCCTTCTGTATCCATTTTTTTGAAAATTTTTATCATGAAGGGATATTGAACTTTATCAGATGTTTTTTCAGCATCAATTAAATTGCTCATATGGTTTTACTCCTTCATCCTGTTGATATGATGTATCGCATTGATTGATTTGCATATGTTGAACCATCCTTGCATCCCTGGGGTAAATTTCACTTGGTTGTGAGTAACTGCATTTTTAATGTACTGTTGACTTCAGTTTGCTGGTATTTGCATCAATATTCATCAGGGATATTGGCCTGTAGTTTTCCTTTTTGATGAATCTTTAGTTTTAGCATCAAGGTAATATTGGCCTCATAGAACGAATTTGAAAGTATTCCCGCCTCTATTTTCCAGAATAGTTTGAGTAGAATTGGTGATATAATTTGGAAGTTTGTCTCCTCCAAATCTCATGTTAAACTGTAATCCACAATGCTGAAGGTGTTTGCATCATGGGGGCTAATTCCTCATGAATCACCATTGTCTTGGTGATTAGTGAATTCTCACTCTGTTAGTCCACACAAGGACTGATTGTTTAAAAGATTGTTGTGCTTCTTTTCCCTTTCTTGATCCATCTCTCACCATGTGACATGCCTGCTCCCACTTTGCCTTCTACCATGATTATAAGCTTCCTGAGGTCTCATCAGAAGCTGAGCAGATACTGGCACCATGCTTCCTCTACAGCCTACTGAACTGTAAGCCAATTAAACCACTTTTCTTTTAAGTTATCCAGTTTCAGATACTTATTTATGTCGATGAAAGAAGAGACTAGCAGATAATTGATCCCAGGGAGTGAGGTTTTTCTATAAAGAAATCTAAAAATGTGGAAGCAGCTTTGAAACTGTAACAGGCAGAGGTTGGGAGAGTTTAGAGGGCTTCTAAGCCTAACAGGAAATAAGGGAAGGACAGGAAGATGAGGGGAAGTCAGACCCCCTTAGAGATTGGTTGTTCCACCTCTGTCATCTGTCAATGGTTAGACTATGTCTCGTTGGAATTACAAGTGCACAGGACAGCTTTTTTTTTTTTTTTCATTGCTTAAGATTTTTTTTTTTTCTCTTTATTTCTTTTATTTCTCCAAGCTCTGAGCAACTTTTTATAAAAATACTTTCTGGTGGTAGTTATGTCTCCTGCACTCTGAAGGTATGTTTTCTGGGAATCCAAAATTCATATGTTATGGATTCTATTGAAGTTTCCACTCTGGGAAACAAGACTTCAACGTCTGTTCCCCACGCCTCCAAAAGTCATCAAAACAGAAGTTTTTACCTATTCACAGATTGGCAAATGCCTTTAGGACAAAACGATTTAATGGTTCCACTTACCTCTCTGGATTCCTAATTCTCTTAAATCCATTTACTATAATGTTGGATGTCTTATTATTTAAAATTATTTTAAAATGAGTTATATCAAACTATTTTAATATTTACATTAATATTATTACTCTGAACAATCTAGCCCACCATTTTTCTAGAAACAAAAGTCCCAATCTTTTTTTCTTAATACTACACAGAATATCTGCTATTTATATGAATATATAAACATGAAATAATTACTAATGATGTTTTAATAAATAAAAGAAAAAGACCAGAATCCCATTAAAATGAGTAAATTGTTTGAGTGGCAAATTCACAGTTAAAAAAATTCCAAAGGGCTAATAAACATACAAAAGGAAGAACATAGACACTTAAATAATCTACAATGAGTTCTATGAGGGAGCCTCACCTGGAGGCTCATAGGAGAAACACATACAAGACATACAAGACAAACACAATGCAGCATCCGTGCTCAATAATGTCATCTTGAGATGATGTTTAAGTTGTTCTTTTGCATCTTTATCCTAAGAACACCAAACTCAACCAATAAATTAATTATTTAAATGCTACATATTGAAAACTTTATATTTCTTATTTTTCTGTTCTTCTATGTCTCTTTGACTCTAAGAATTTTGCTTACATACTACATAAAACTTTTTCCTTTAGGCCATTTTATAAACACCTTATTTTGTATCTACATTTTCAGAAGTAAGATATTAAAGCACAATCCATATATGCTAGTGATTTTTAAGTAATAATCAATCATTTCTTTCTGGAAAATAATCTATTTGACCTAATAGCTCTTTTATCTAGTAATGGAAAAATTAGAAAATGGCCAAAGGAAGTTCTTAATTCATTTTCCTGAAAAAGTTTGTGGAGATATATAATTCACATATCACAAAATTAAAGCAATAACCTTACCAAATGTCTTTATCTGGGGTTATCACATTTTGGAGTTTACCATTAGTCTCATTATTTATGTATTATGGCATATTGTTTCAAAAGCAATTTAGAAAAATTCCAATAAAAAAATTGGTAAGTGTTTTTAGTTTAAATTACTTTTCTTCATTAAAAAATTTTATTACATATTGTTTTTTCATTAGCACATTTGCAATTAAGAGAAAATCAAAATTATTTTTTACTCCCCATTACTAAAATAAAGAAAATATTTTTCTTTCTGAGTCTTCCTTTCTTTTCCCATTTGTGAAACAGAGAGGTCTGAGTAGATGTTTAAAATGTTTAGTTATAAAATTTGGAGCACCTAAGATGTAATGGTTTTAAAGAATAAAATTAATATTCAATTGTTTACCATTTCCATACCATGTATGCCTAACAGCTATTAATAAGTAACACATTTAAGGTGCTTTGCAAGCCACCAATTACTTCCACTTTCCTTAGCATTCAGATACACTAGATAAATTCCTTGGGTAACAAAAACCCCAGCACAAGTCAGTGTACAGACAAGTAAGATGTTCAATTAAACCACTCAAAATTGTAGAATAGCGATATATCAAAAAGTTTGATTTGGCGAACCAGATATTTGTAATGTCCAATTTGTTAAAATGTCTTAGACAGCAAGCAAATACATTATAGGATTATCTTTTTGTTCTTATTTCTATTGATGGTAAGTTAAGTTTTCATCAAATTCAAATAAAACTAAAGTCCATGATAAATGTAAAGGAAAAATCAAAAAGTTTTCGTTTGTTTGGAGACAGAGCAACAGGGCCAGATAGAAGCCTCTACCAACCATCCATCCTGCAGGATCACCAAATTTAACAATTATCTACACAAAAAAAGCACCTTTATAAGAACCAAAAATCAGGTGAGTGATCACAGTGCCTGCTTTTAACTTCATATAACTGAAAAAGACACTGATGGGGGTAGGAAAGACGGTCTTGAATTGCAGACGCCACTCCTCCCTCATTCTTGGGCAGTTGTTGTGTGGTACAAAGAGTGAACCTGTGAGCTAAGAGGAGGCAGAGCACAGTGAATACAGGACTTTACATTGGAAGTCAGTGTTGCCCTATCACAGTGGAAAGCAGTACCAAGCAGAGCTCAGAGCATTTAGACCAGCACTAGCCAGAAGGGAATTGCCCATCATGGTGGTCTCAACTTGTCTTCTTGCAAGTAATGCCACTGCAGGTTAAAGAGTTCTCGCATTTGGCCGGGCACAGTGGCTCAAGCCTCTAATCCCAGCACTTTGGGAGGCTGAGGCAGGTGGATCATGAGGTCAGGAGATCAAGACCATCCTGCCTAACACGGTGAAAACCTGTCTTTACTAAAAAAAACACAAAAATTAGCTGGGCATGGTGGTGGGCGCCTGTAGTCCCAGCTACTTGGGAGGCTGAGGCAGGAGAATGGCGTGAACCTGGGAGGCAGAGCTTGCAGTGAGCCGAGATCGTGCCACTGCACTCCAGTCTGGGCAAAAGAGAGATCAAAAAAAACAAAAAGAAAAGAAAAGAAAAAAAAGGAGTTCTGGCATTCTATATAAAGTTGAAAGGCAGTCTAGGCCACAAGGACTGCAATTCCTGGACAAGTCTTGATCCTGCGTTGGGGTGCATAGTACCGGCTGGGGTGACCAAGGGAGTGCTTATGTCACCCATTCCCAAATCCCAGCAAGTTCAGCTTACAGCTCTGGGAAAGACTCTGCCCTTCCATTTGAGGAGAATAGAGAACAAAAAAATAAAAAAATAAAAAATCATGAGGACTTTGTCTTGCAAACTGGATATCAGCTCAGCAATAATAGGATAAGGCAATAGGCAGGGTCCTGAGGCCCCCATTTCAGGCCCTAGCTCCAGACATCTCCAGATACACCTTCAGCCAGAAGTGAACCTGCTGCTGGCTGGTTCAAGGGAATGACCAAGTCCCAGCAGGATTCATTACTAGATGACTAAAGAGCCCTTAGGTCAGGAATAATGAGCAGTGATGGCCAGATTTTACATGCCATGAACTTTGGTTAAGACTCTGAGATGGTCTGACTTCAGGTGTGACCAAGCACATTCCCAGCTATGGTGGTTATGGGGAGGGACTCCATCTTCTCTAAAAAAGGCAGACTACAGGAAACTTTGTCAGCAAGGCATGGTGGCTCATACCTGTAATCCCAGTACTTTGGGAGGCCGAGGCAGGCGGATCACAAGGTCAGGAGTTTGAGACCAGCCTGGACAACATGGTGAAACCCTGTCTCTATTTTAAAAAATACAAAAATTAACTGGGCGTTGAGGCATGCACCTGTAATCCCAGCTACTCAGGAGGCTGAGGCAGAGAATCGCTGGAACCCAGGAGGTGGAGCTTGCAGTGAGCCAAGATCACACCACTGCACTCCAGCCTGAGCGACAGGGCGAGACTCTGTCTCAAAAAAAAAAAAAAAAAAAAAAGTTAGAAAAGGAAACTTTGTTGTGCAGCTTAGGTACCAGCTGGGCCACAGTGCGGTAGAACACCAACTGAGCTCCTGCGGTTCCTGAATGAAGGAAGTGGATCTTGGATGGCATCACTGGACCTGCTCTGGGCCACAAAGGACCAAACTGCCCTAAAGGGAGAGTGCCAGGCCTGGTGAGCATTCACCACATTTGACTAAAGAGCTCACGGGCCGTGAACATGAGCGATAGCCAGGAAGTACTCACCGAGGGTCTAGGGTGTTGGTGGTCATGGGGAAGAGACTCCTCTGCTTGAGCAAAGAAGAAAGAAGAATGGGAAGAACTTTTTCTTGTGGCTTGGGTGTTGGCTCAGTCACAGTAGAATATAGCACTAGTTAGATGCCCAAGGTTCTGTCGTCCAGGCCTTGCCTCCAAGATGACATATCTGAGCCTGTCTGAGGCTGAGAAAACTTGCCACCATGAAAGTCAGGATAGAAACCTAGCTGGGTTCATTATCTGCTAATGATAAAGGCATGGGGCCTTGAAGAAACATAGGCAGTGGTCAGGCAGTGGGTACAATGAGCCTTGGTCAGGTGCCAGTGCTGTGCTGGCTTAAGGTCTGAACCAGTACAGTCCAGCAGTGGTGACCACAGGGGTGCTTTTGTCACCCCTCCCCCAGCTCCAGGAACTTCAGCAGAGAGAGGCGGGGGGGCAGAGAGAGAGAGAGAGAGAGAAAGAGAGAGACTACATTTGTTTGGCAGAAAGTAAGGGAAAACAACAAGCCTTTTTGCCTGGTAATGCAGAGCACCTTTCAAGAGTTTACCCAAGACCACCAAGACCATACCTATATAAGTCAATAAAAACTACAGCATTACTGGGCTTCGGATGCCCCCTGATATGGTTTGGCTGTATTCCCACCCAAATCTCATCTTGAATTGTAGCTCCCAGAATTCCCACATGTCATGGAAGGGACCTGGAGGGAGGTAATTGAATAATGAGGGAGGGTCTTTCCCATGCAGTTCTCATGATAGTGAATAAGTTTTATGAGATCTGATGGTTTTATAAAGGGTAGTTCCCTTATGCAAGCTATTTTGCTTGCCACCATGTAAGATGTGGCTTTGCTCCTCATTCACCTGCAACCATGGTTGTGAGGCCTCCCCAGCCACATGAAACTGTAAGTCTATTAAACCCCTTTCCTTTATAAATTACTCAGCCTCAGTATTGTCTTTATTAGCAGTGTAAGAACAGACTAATACAGTAAATTGGTACTGGCAGAGTAAAGTGCTGCTGTAAACACACCCAAAAATGTAGAAGCAACTTTAGAACTGGGTAATATGCAGAGCTTGGAACCATTTGGAGGGCTCAAAAAAAGACAGGAAGAGGTGAAAAAGTCTGGAACTTCCTAGAGATTTGTTTCATGGCTTTGACCAAAATGCTGATAGTGATATGGACAATAAAGTCCAGTCTGAGATGGTCTCAAATGGAGATGAGAAACTTGTTGGGTACTGGAGTGAAGGTGACTCTTGCTAAGCTTTAGCAAAGAGATTGGAAGCATTTTTCCCATGACGAAGAGATTTGTGGAACTTTGAACTTGAGAGAGGTGATTTCAGGCACCTAACAGAAGTTTCTAAGCAGCAAAGCATTCAGGCTGTGGCCTGGGTGCTCTTTAAAGCATTCAGGTTTTTTTTTGTTTTTTGTTTTTTTAGATGGAATTTCACTCTTGTTACCCAGGCTGGAGTGCAATGGCACGATCTCAGCTCACCACAACCTCTCCCTCCCGGGTTCAAGCCATTCTCCTGCCTCAGCCCCTCAAGTAGCTGGGATTACAGGCATGAGCCACTACTCTTGCCTAATTTTGTATTTTTAATAGAGACAGGGTTTCTCCATGTTAGTCAGGCTGGTCTTGAACTCCTGACCTCAGGTGATCTGCCCACCTCGGCCTCCCAAAGTGTTGAGATTACAGGCATGAGCCACCATGCCCGGCAGCATTCAGGTTTATTCACTCACAAAGATATGGTTTGGAATTAGAACTTATGCTTAAAAGGGAAGCAGAGCATAAAATTTCAAAAAATTTGCAGCCTGATGATGCAATAGAAAAGAAAAACCCATTTTCTGAGGAGAAATTCAAGCCAGCTACAGAAATTTGCAAGAGTAAAAAGAAGCCAAATGTTAATCACCAAGACAATGGGGAAAATGTCTCCAAGGCATGTCAGAGGGCTTCATGGCAGCCCTTCCCATCACAAGCCAGAACGCCTAGGAGGAAAAAATGGTTTAAAGGCTTGGACCCAGGGCCTTGCTGCTTTGTGCAGTCTCAAGACTTGGTTCCCTGCATCCCAGTCATGTCTACAAGGGGCCAACTATAGCTCAGGTTATTATGTCTGAGGGTGCAAGCCACAAGCCTTGGTGTCTTACACATGGTATTGGGCCTGCAGGTGCACACAAGTCAAGAATTGAGGTTTGGAAACCACTACCTAAATTTCAGAGGATGTATGGAAATGCCTGGATGTCCAGGCAGAGGTGTGCTGCAGGGACAGAGTCCTCATGGAGAATCTCTGCCAAGGCAGTTCAGAAGGGAAATGTGGGGTATAAGTCCCCACACAGAATCCCCACTGGGGCACTGCTTAGTGGAGCTATGAAAACAAGGTCACTGTCCTCCAGAACCCAGAGTAGTAGATCCACCAACAGTTTGCACCATGCACCTGGAAATGCCACAGACACTTAATGCCACCCCATGAAAGGAGCCAGTTGGGGGCTGTCCCCAGCAAAGTCAAAGGGGCAGAGCTGGCCAAGACCATGGGAACCCAACTCTTATATCAGCATAACCTGGATGTGAGACATGGAGTCAAAGGAAATCATTTTGAAGCTTTAAGATTTGACTGCCCTGCTGGATTTTAGACTTGCATGGGTCATATAGCACCTTTGTTTTGGCCAGTTTATCTCATTTGAAAAGGGTGTATTTAACCAATGTCTGTACTCTCATTGTATCTAGGAAGTAACTAACTTGCTTTTGATCTTATAGGCTCATAGGTGAAAGAGACTTACCTTATCTCAGATGAGACTTTGGACTGTGGACTTTTGAGTTAATGCTGAAATGATTTAAGACTTTAGGGGACTATTGGAAGGGCATAATTAGGTTTAGAAATGTGAGGACATGAGATTGGGAGGGGCCAGGGTAAATCTTGTGAGCAAATCTCACAAGGTCTGATGGTTTTATAAAGGGGGTTCCCCTACAAAATCTCTCTTGCTTGCCTCCATGTAAGGGGTGACCTTGCTCCTCATTTGATTCACCTGCAGCCATGATTGTGAGGGCTCCTCAGCCATGTGGAACTGTAATACAGTTAAACTTTTTGTTGTTGTTGTTATAAATTACCCAGTCTTGGGTATGTCTTTATTAGCAGTGTGAAAACAGACTCATTCACTCCTGAATGCAGATATGGCTGCAGTGACCTACAACTTAGATCACAATACCCAAGTCCCTTTGAATGCCTGGAAAGTCATCACAAAAAGGACAGCTACAAATAAGCCCTGATGGTGAAGACTGCAATAAATACCTAATTCTTTAATGGCCAGATGCTAAAAAACATCAACAGACTTCAAGGCCATTGAGGAAAACATGACCCCACAAAACAAATTAAATAAGCATCCAGTGACCAATCCTGGAGACACAGAGATATGTGACCTGTCCACAGATAATTCAAAATAACTATTTTGAGGATATTCTATGATATGTAAGATAACACAGAGAAGGAATTCAGAATCCTATTAGATAAATTTTAAAGGAGTTTGAAATAATTGAAAAGGGTCAAATAGAAATTCTGGACTTGAAAAATGCAACTGACATACTAAAGAATGAATCAAAATCTCTTAACAGCAGAATTAATCAAGTAGAAGGAAGAATTAGTGAGCTTGAAGACAGGCTATTTGAAAATACATAATCAGAATAATAAGATGAGATAGTTTGGCTCTGTGTCCTCACCCAAATGTCACCTTGAATCATAATCCTTATAACCCCCACCTGTCAAGAGTGGGACCAGATGGAGGTAATTGAATCATAGGGGCGATTTTTCCCCCATGCTCTTCTCATGATGAGGAGTAAGTCTCACAAGATCTGACGGTTTTATAAGCATCTGGCAATTCTCCTGCTTGCACTCACTCTGTCCTACCACCCTGTGAAAAATGTGCCCACTTTTCTTACGCCTTCCACCATAATTGTAAGTTTCCTGAGGCCTCCCCAGCAATGCAAAGCTGTGAGTCAATTAAAATTATTTCCTTTATAAATTACCCAGTCTCAGGTATTTCTTCATAGCAGTTTGAGAACGGACTAATACATAGACAAAACTAAAAAGACTAAAATACATGAAGTATACCCACAAGATATAGAAAGCAGCTTCAAAAGAAAAATCTAAGAATTATTGACCTAAAGAAGAGGTAGAGAGAGAGAGAGAGAGATGTGGGTAGAAAGTTTATTTGAAGGAATAATGACAAAGAACTTCCTAAACCTATAGAAAGATGTCAATATGTAAGTTACAAGAATGTTATATAACACCAAGCTGACTTAACCCAAATAAGACTACCTGAAAGCACTTAATAATCAAACTCCCAAAGATCAAGGGTGAAGACAGGATCCTAAATTCAGTAAGAGAAATAAGCAAGTAACATACAAAGGAGCTCCAGTACATCTGGCAGCAGACTTTTAGTGGAAATCTTACAGGCCAGAAGAGAGTGGCCTGACATTTTTTAAGTGCTACAGGAAAAAAACTTATATCCCAGAATAGTATATCCAACGAAAAATATCCTTCAAATATGAAGGAGAAGTAATGTTTTTTTCCAAACAAACAAATGCGGAGGGATTTCATAAACTCCAGACTTTTCCTACATGATATGCGGGCAGGAGTTCTTCAACCTGAAGGAAAAGGATGCTAATGAGCAATAAGAAATTATCTGAAGGTACAAAACTCACTGTTAATATTAAGTACATAGAAAACCACAAAGTGTTACAAAAGTCTAATTGTGGTGTGTAACCTACTCGTATCTTGACTAGAAAGACTAAAAGACAAACCAAACAAAAATAATAAAACCAAAAGCATTCAAGATATAGACAGTACAATAAGATATAAATAGAAATGGCAAAAAGTTAAAAAGTGAGGGATTAAGTTAAAGTGTGGAGTTTTTGTTAATTATTTATTTGCTTGTTTTTTGTTTATACTATCAGTGAAAAATTATCATCAGTTTAAAATAATGGATTATAAGACACTATTTTCAAGCCTCATGATAACTTCAAATAAAAAAGATACAAGGTACACCCAAAAAAATAAAAAGGAGGAAATTAAATCATACAAGCACAGAAAATTACCTTCCCTAAAAGGAAGGCAGTAAGGAAGGAAAGATGAAAGAGAAGACCACAAAACAACCAGAAAACTAACAAAATGGCAGGAGTAAGTCCTTATTTATCAATAATAGCATTGAATGTAAATTGATTAAACTCTCCAGCCAAAAGATATAGAGTGGCTGAATGAACAAAAACAAACAAACACAAAAACCCCTCAAGACCCAGCTATCTGTTGCCTATAAGAAACACACTTTGTCTGTAAAGACACACTTAGATGGAAAATGAAGAGATGCAAAATTATAATGCATGCAAGTGGAAACCAAGAAAGAGTTGGAGGAGATATACTGATACTAGACAAAATAGATTTCAAGATCAGAAGTATGAAAAGAGACAAAAAAAGTCATTATACACTAATAAAGGGGTCAACTCAGGAAGAGGATATATAAATTGAAAATATATATGCACCCAACACTGGAACACACATATATAGGGAAATTATTAGAGATAAAGAGAGAGATAGATTCAAACATAATAATAGCTGGATTCCTTAACACCTAACTTTCAGCTTTGGACAATTAATCTAGACAAAATTAATGAAGAAACATCGAACTTAATCAGTACTATACATCAAATAGACCTGAAAGATATTTATAGAATACTTCCTCCAAAGGCTGCAGAATACAAATTCTCCTCAGAACACAGATTATGCTCAACTAGAGACCATATGTTAGGCCATTAAACAACTCTTAAATAAATCAGTAAATTGAAATTATATCTTATATTTTTTCTAACCCCAATAAAATAAAAGTAAAATTCAAGAAGAGAAATTTTTGGAAACTATACAAACACATCAAACACATGGAAATTAAACAATATGTTCCTGAATGGCCAGTCAGACCAGGAAGAAATTAAGATAACATTTTTAAAATTCACCAACAAAATGAAACAGAAACAAAATATACCAAAACCTACAGGATAGAGTGAAAGCAGTACCTAGAGGAAAGTTTACAGTAACAATCACTTACATCACAAAGCAGAAAAACCTTAAATGAAGAACCTAATGATACATGTTGAAGACTAGAAAAGCAAGAGAAAACACAACCCAAAATCAGTAGAGGAGAAGAAATTAAAGACCAGAGCAGAAAGAAATATAATTGAAACAAAGAGAGCAACACAAAAGATTTACAAAACTAAAAGTTTGTTTTCTGAATAAACAAAACCCACAATATTTTAGCCACATTAACTAAAAAAAAAAAAAAAAGAGAGAGAGAAGACCAAATAAATCAAATGAATGATTAAAAAAAGAGACTTCACAACAAATATTGCAGAAATTGAAAAGATAATTGGAAGCTACCATGAGCAACTATATGCCAATAAATTAGATAATCCAGAAGAAATTGATACATTTCTAGATGCATACAACCCACCTAGATTAAACTATGAAGAAATACAAAATATGAGCATATCAATAACAAATAACAACATTGAAATTATAATAAAGTGTCCCAACAAAAATAAGCCATCTGATGGTGTCACAGCTGAATTTTACTAAACATTTAAAGAAAATCTAACATCAATCCTTCTCAAACTATTCTGAAAAATAGAAGCAGAGGAATTACTTCCAAACTCATTCTATGATGCCACTGTTACCCTCAAACTAAAACTAGACAAAGACACACATATACATAAACTATAGCTCAATATCTGTGATGAACATTGATGCAGAAGTCCTAAACAAAATACTATCAAACTGTATTAAATAATACATTAAAAAGATCACTTATCATGACCAAGTGGGATTTATCCCAGGGGTGCAAGAATGATTCAACATATGTAAATGAAGTAACATGAACATTATATCAACATAATGAAGGAGAAAAACCATATGATCATTTCAATTGATGCTGAACAAGCATTTGATAAAATTCAACATCCCTTTATGATAAAAGCTCTCAAAAACTCGGTATAGAAGAAACATACCTTAATACAATGAAATCCATGTACAATAGATTTATGTAGAGTATCTTACTGAATGGAGAAAAACAATGCTGTTGCTCTAAGATGTGGAATGTGACATAAATATCACCTTTCAGCACTGTTTTTACTCATCATAGTACCGGAAGTCCTAGCTAAGGCAATCAGAGAAGAGAATAAAAGAAAGGGCATACAATTTGGAAAGGAAGACATCAAATAATCCTTGTTGGTAGATGATACAATGTTACATTTGAAAAAATGTAAAGACTCCATCAAAAATTTATTGGAACTGATAAACAAATTCAATAAGTTTACAGCATAAAAACTAAACATACAAAAAATCCATAGCATTTCTACATGCCAACAGTGAACAATCTGATACAGAAATGAAGAAAGTAATTCCATTTACAATAACTAAAAATAAAATAAAATACCTAGGAATTAACCAAATAAATGGAGGATCTCTACAATGAATACTATAAAACATTGATGCAAGAAATTAGAGAACACAAAAAATGGAAACATATTCCATGTTCACGGATTGGAAGAATCTGCATTGTTAAAATGTTCACACTACCCAAAGCAACCTACAGATTCAATGCAATTCCTATCAAAATACTAATGACATTCTTCACAGAAATAGGAAAAAAATCCCAAAATTTATATAGAACCACAAAAGATACAAAATTGCAAAAGCTATTATAAGCAAACAGAACAAAACTGGCAGAATTATATTACCCAACTTCCTATTATACAACAATGTTATAGTAACCAAAACAGCATGGCAGTGGCATAAAAACAGACACATAGACCAGTGAAACGGAATGGAAAACCCAGAAACAAATTCATACATCTACAGTGAGCTCATTTCTAACAAAGGCGCCAAGAATGTACATTGGGGAACGGACAATCTCTTCATTAGATGGTGCTGGGTAAACTGGATATTCACATGCAGAAAAAAGAAACTAAAGATCTATCTCCTACTATATACAAAAATCAAATCAAAAATGGATTGAAGATTTAAATCTAAGACCTCAAACTATGAAAGTACTAAAGTAAAATTGGGGAACCTCTCCAAGACATTGGACTGGACAAAGATTTCTTGACAAATACTCCAGGAGCATGGGCAACCAGAGCCAATATGGACACATAGGATTATATCAAGTTTAAAAGCTTTTGCACAGTAAATAATCAGTAAAGTAAAATGACAACCCTCACTATAGAAGAAAATATTTGCAAAGTATCCATTTGACAAGGGATTGATAACCAAAATATCTAAGGAACTCAGATAATTCTATAGGAAAAAAATCTAATAATCAGATTTAAAAATGGGCAAAAGATCTGAATAGACATTTCTCAAAAGAAGACATACGAACAGCAAACAGATATATGAAAAGGTGCTCAAAATTATTGCTCATCAGAGAAATGTAAGTCAAAACTACAGTGAGATATCATCTCACCCCAGGTAAAATGGTTTATATCCAAAAGACAGTCAAAAACAAATGCTGGTGAGGATGTGAAGAAAAGGAAATCTTTGTACACTGTTGGTGGGAATGTAAATTAGTCAACCACTACGGAGAACAGTTTGGAGTTAAGAACTAAAAATAAAGTTACTATATGAGCCAGTAATCCCACTGCTGGCTATATACCCAAAAGAGGAAATCAGTATATCGAGGAGATATCAGCACACTCATGTTTATTGCAGCACTATTCACAATAGCCAAGATTTGGATGCAAGATAAGCATCATTTAACAGGTGAATGAATAAAGAAAATGGGGTACATATACACAATAAAATACTATGCAGCCACAAAAAAGAATTGTTGCAGGAAGTCAGGGACCCCGAATGGAGGGACCAGCTGGAGCTGAGGCAGAAGAACATAAATTGTGAAGATTCCATGGGCATTTATCAGTTCCCAAAATTAATACTTTTATAATTTCTTATGCCTGTCTTTACTGCAATCTCTGAACATAAATTGTGAAGATTTCGTGGACATTTATCACTTCCCCAATCAATATTCTTATAATTTCTTATGCCTGTCTTTACTTTAATCTCTTAATCCTGTTATCTTCATAAGCTGAGAATGTACATCACCTCTGGACCACTATTGTAAAAATTGATTGTAAAATATGTGTGTCTGAACAATATGAAATCAGTGCACCCTGAAAAAGAACAGAATAACAGTGATTTTCAGGGAACAAGGAAAAATAACCATAAGGTCTGACTGCTGCAGGGTCGGGCAAAATAGAGCCATATATTTTTTTCTTACAGAGAGCCTATAGATGGATGTATGAGTAGGAGAAATATCACTGAATTATTTTCCGAGCAAGGAATATTAATAATTGATAACCCTGGGGAAGGAATGCATTCCTTGGGGTAGGTCTAAAGACGGCCGCTCTGGGAGTGTCTGTCTTATACAGTTGATATAAGGACTGAAATATGCCCTGGTCTCCTGTAGTACCCTCAGGCTTACTAGGATTGGGAAATTCCAGCCTGGTAAATTCTAGTCAGACTAGTTGTCTGCTCTCAAACCCTGTTTCCTGTTAAGATGTTTATCAAGACAATGTGTGCACAGTGAGACATAGACCCTCATCAGTAATTCTAATTTTGCCTTGCCTTGTGATCTTTATTGCCCTTGAAGCATGTGATCCTTGTGACCTACTCTCTGTTCGTATACCCCCTCCCCTTTTAAGATCCCTAATAAAAACTTGCTGGTTTTGTGGCTCGGGGTTGTCATCACAGTCCTACCAATATGTGATGGTACTCCCGGAGACCCAGCTGTAAAATTTCTCTTTTTGTACTCTTTCTCTTTATTTCTCAGACTGGCCGACACTTAGGGAAAACAGAAAAGAACCTATTTTGAAATACTGGGGGCTGGTTCCCCCGATAAAGAATGAGACCCTGTCATTTACAGCAAAATGGACGGAACTGGAAGTCATTAGCTTAAGTGAAATTAGCCATACAGAGACAGACAAACTTCACACATTCTCACTTATTTGTAGGAGCACAATATTGAAATAATTCAACTAATGATGACAGAGTAGAATGAGAGTTACCAGAGGCTGGGAAGAGTAGTGGGGGGTAAGAAGTATAGATGGTTACTGGATACAAAAAACAGATATAATGAATAAGATCTAGAATTTGATAGTACAGCAAGGAGGCTATAGTTAATAATAATTTAGTATATATTTTTTAATAACTAAGAGTGTAATTGGATTGTTCATAACACAAAGAATAAATGCTTGAAGTAATGGATATAGCATTTACCCTGATGTGACTATTACTCACTATATGCCCATATCAAAATACACCATGTACTCCAGAAATATATTATATACCTAGTATATAACCTCAGAAATAAAAATTTAGAAATTTAAAAAATGAAAGTAATAATTTAAAAAGTGATAAGTGGATTGTAGCTACCAAAGTTTTCTGTTTCATGAAATAAAAGCACCTCTCAGGCTACTCTGGCTAATAGGTATCCCTCATTTCATCAGCTGCATTAATTAAGATTAATTAAAATTTTTCCACATCTAAATTAGATACAATAAAATTGTACTGTACAGAAGAGAAAGCTTCTATTTTGCTTTAGCAATGGTTTACAGGTTCAGTTTAAGAATAATGAAACATTTTTTATTTGTGTTTAATAAAACTATCATATAGTCAAAAAATTATTTCTTCCAAAGAAAAGTAATATATTGACATGATTATCAGTATATATTTTAAGTATAAAAATATGAAAATGCAATATAATATGAATTTTAATAATTAGCATTCTTTCTATACCTCTATAGCTATGCAAGATAGAAATATAACCCCACAGGAGTGGGCACATGATAAAGAAGACATCTAATTTCCTGGTAAGCATTAACACAAGAAAAAAGTGTCAGTTCTAACAAAAGTTACAATAAAGGTAGTATTAGAATATGTTTGTGGCCAGGCAATTAATGATAGCGAGGTTGTAAATACAGACTCCCACTCAGCAACAAACACAAGGAGAGCACAGATCTTGGGATATATGGATATAGGGCAAGAGCACAGGAAAGGAAGGACTCTAAATTGCGTATCTCAGCTTGACCCCACTCTCCACTGTTAAGTCTCAGTTTCTTGGTGAACTTAATTTTACTATAGAACTACGTTAGGTCTACTTCATTTCCAGAGCTTAAGCACGGGAGAGTAAAGGGACGTGACTTCAAGAGTGTGATGCCCAATACCACCTTGCTATGTATACTTTAGAAGCAACTCAAAAGTTGTTATCAAATAATTTCAAGAAATGTTATAAAGATATGTTTGTTTTGTGCCAAGAAGGGTGGGAGTTTCGAAGTCATTAGCCGATGTTCTCTGATAATCTTCTCTCATCTTTCAGGCTTCAAATTTAAGTTAAAAAATATTCTGATTAGTATTATAATGCATTTAGCTCAGTAAAATCAGAAAACTTCAATTTAAAATAATTTAACTTATAAAAATGCATTGCTGAACTTAAAATTCAGCCCAAGAGTTTGGCAGGCTTCAGGCCACATATATCAGGGCTCTGGTCTGCTATTCTGCCTTTCACAGTACTCATTGTTCTGCTGTGTCACATATTGACTTATCCTCATTCTGACAGCAAACACCTGCAAGACTTTGAAAGTTTCATTCAGACTCCTAAGCAAAAAGAATTCGTCTAGTTTTAGAACTTCTTGAGAGTTAGGCATTTGAGTCCATCCCAAAAATCAATTTCTAGCAACAAAGATGGATTAAATTAGTTATTTCCAACAGAGTAGTTGTTGAAGTGTTGATTACAATGACTTCTACCATACATACAATACTTTGGCCTTAATTCTAAAAGAAAATTTATGTCTTGAAAATATATCAACATTGTAAGATATACAATGTAATCGGTTGACTTGAATTTGGTTAATCAAAAGATTAAACTCTACACGGCAGATTTGTTGGTTGGTAAGCAAAAGGCATTGCATGATCCTTTTCTGAAACAACTTTTATCTATGAGTATGTTGTTCTACCAGCTCAGAATACTCTTCTACCCATTTTTATGATGCTCAATTGTTATACTCTGGGTGTAGGCTGAAATTATATTCTCCTCAAAGGACACTGACATTTGTAGGTTTCCTGCTTACCTCAATATTCTACCAAAGTATTTTTTAATTGTATTCCTAGCACTTACCATACCTTTAAATAATACATTTATTTGATGATTTTTTTGGTTATTTATGATTCCAGCTAGGCTCAGGTTTTCATTGGAGCAGGAACTATGTCTATTTTTTTTTTTTTTTTTCTTTGAGACGGAGTCTTGCTCTGTCGCCCAGGCTGGAGTGCAGTGGCGCGATCTCAGCTCACTACAAGCTCCGCCTCCTGGGTTCAGGCCATTCTCCTGCCTCAGCCTCCTGAGTAGCTGGGACTACAAGTGCCCACCACCACGCCCAGATAATTTTTTGTATTTTTAGTAGAGACGGGGTTTCACCATGGTCTCGATCTCCTGACCTCGTGATCTGCCCGCCTCAGCCTCCCAAAGTGCTGGGATTACAGTCACCGCGCCTGGCTACTATGTCTATTATTTAACCACTATGTAATAGTGAATGCCACAGTGTGTAGCACATAGCAGGTATTAACTAAACAAGTGTTGAAAGAAAGGATTAAATAAATTTATATATAAATTAAAACTTACATACATGAATAAGAATAATCTAACAAAAATTTCTACACTAGGGTTTTAATATATTATGAGAAAGACATTTCAGATAATCAGATAAGGATCAATTTTAGTGATTTTGAGATAAATTAGCTATAATTTAGGAAAAACTTCTTTTAAAAAATAACATTTTATGTGAATTCAAAATTAACTTTACCTTTAAAAAGTAACTATAAAAGATAAATACTAGTATAAAATAAAGGCCAATCTTATCAATTTATAAGAGGATTTTAAAAAATCCTTCTAAGCAAGCCATAAAATCCACAATTGCTAAAAGACTAGATTGATACATTTTATTATATAAAACCTACATCTTATATATAATGAAACCTATAAAAATTTGTAATAATTTTATGTAAAATAATAAGACAAAAATGCATAGTATCTATTATCCTAGATTATCTAAGATCTTATTATCAAGAACTGTGAAGGATCTGAGATGCTACCCTACTACCAAGCAACAAGTTCCCCTACAGGATTCATAAATAGTGGGTAAAATACAGGAATAGATATTTTTCAACAGAAGACATACAAATGGCCAACAAGCATATAAAAAAATGCTCAACATCTATAATCATCAGAGAAATGAAAATTAAAACTACAATGAGTTACCTTCCACCAGTCAGAATGGGTTTTATAAAGTTAAAAAATAACAGATGTTGATAAGCATGTGAACAAAAAGTTAATGCTTGTGCATTGTTGGTGAGAATGTAAATTAATACAACTTGTATGAAAAACAGTATGGGGAGTTCTCAAAAAACTAAAAACAGAACTACCATTTTATCCCACAATACCACTACTGGGTATCTTCTCAAAGAAAAAGAAATCAATATATAAAAAGATACTTGCATTCACATGATCATTGCAAGACTATTCCTTCACAATAGCAAGGATATGGAACCAACTTAAGAATCCATCAGTGAAAGCCTAAATAAAGAAAATGTAGTATGTATACATAATGGGATACTATCTAACTATAAATAATAAAATCATGTCTTTTACAGCAGCATGGTTGGAACTGGAGGCCATTATTTTAAATGAAACAACCCAGAAACAGAAAATCAAACACCACATGTTCTCACATATAAGTGGTAGCTAAATAATGTGTATACATGGACATAGAATGTGGACTGATAGACATTGGAGATTTGGAGGAGTAGGGAGTGAATTATGGGAAATTATTTAATGTACATTGTTTGGGCAATGGAGACACTAAAGGCCAGAATTCACTATGCACTATACTCATGTAACAAAATTTCACTTGTACCCCTTAAGTTTATTCACAAAAAAAAAATTAGTGGACAGTGGTAGAAGACACATAATTCCTGGATCAGAAATGTAAAGCAGTTTATTACCCACAGCAACAACATTAGTCAGAGTATTCTAATTTTTACTCCAGTTATCCAAGTCCCAATTCTTACAGGCAACATGAAAGGGGCATATGACACTGAACATGTAGTGAGTTACGTGATAGTAGGACAAATCTAAGCTTAGGGATCTCTAATTTCTTATAAGGGGCAGCAAATATACCTGACATTTGCTTCAGAGGAAGATGATATCTCTGTCTTCCAGGGATGTAAGCCAACCTGTCCTTTGCTACAAAGAAACTCTCTCTCTCTTCAATGACTATTGATTATGTAAACATTCTAAAACATGCTCCAGAACACAAGGCAATTCGTGCTTCATTCACAAAACATGCAAAAATGCAAAATGCCCTTGGAGAATGGTATCTTGATTTTTATCTATTCTAAACCATTCTCTCCCTTAAACAGAGGTTGAATCCCTTCTCAGTTACTCCAGGACATTTTTCCACTCTCTCATATCAATAATTTTTCACTATCAACTGAATCCCTTGGATACATAATTACATTGTTTAATTCTCATTCCAGCTTTCATCCCATTTCTCTGCAAAACTTTGCAGCAAAAAGCTTTTTGCATCTTTGCCATCTCCCTCTCTTTCTTCCTTTGTTCTTACATACATTCCAACCAGCATTTTGCTCACAGAATTCCACTGAAATTATCTTTCTAAAGATCATCAGTGGCTTAGGATGACCATATAATTTATCATTTGAACTATGATACTTAAGAATGAGAAGTGGCATTATTATTAATTAAAACAAGGCAACAAACTGAAAGTGTCAAAGGTGCAATTAGGATGGATGCTCTCCCTATCAGAATTCTACATGTGGCCAAATCCAATAGTCAATTCAATGTTTTATTTTACTTGACAAATTAACAGTATAGATATGCATTGCTTAGCAACAAGCATACACTCTAAGAATGCATCATTAGGCAATCTCATTGTGCACATATCACAGAGTGTACTTACACAAACCTGGATAGTAGAGCCTACTATATACCTGGGATATATGATATTGCTTATAGCTCTGTGGCTACAAACCTGTACAGCATATTAGTGTACTGACTTCTGTAGGCAATTGTAACACAATGAGTATTTGCATGGCTAAGAGTATCTAAATATAAAAAATCTTAGTGCAAAAATGCAGTATAAAATATTTAAAAAGTTACACCTATGTAGAGCACTTACCATGAATGTAGCTCGCAGAACTAGAAGTTGCTCTGGATGAGTCAGTGAGGGAGTGGTGTGAGTGAGAAGGCCTAGGACATTACTGTATACTACTGTAGACCTTAAACACTGCACTCTTAGTCTACACTAAATTTATTAAAATATTTTTATTTTTCAATAATAAATTAATCTTAGTTTACTATAACTTTTTATTTTGTATGCTTTTATTTTTTTACTCTTTAATTTTTTGTAAAAATACTTAATTTAAAACACGTTGTACAGCTGTGCAAAAATATTTTTTCATCATATCTTTATTCTCTAATCTTTCTTTTCATTTTTAAAGATTTTTTTAATTTTTAAATTTTTGTTAAAATCTAAGATACAATCACACACATTAGCCTAGGTTTCCAAAGGATTAAGATATTACTGCCTTCTACCTCCACATCTTGTCCCACTGGAAAGTATTCAGGGTGAAAAACATGCATGGAGCTATCTTCTCCTATGAAAACAATGCCTTATTCTGAAATATCTCCTGATAGAACTGCCAGAAGTTTTTTTAGGGTTAAGTTTATTTTTTTAAAGTGGAGGGCGTACACTGTAGCCATAAATAATATAGTATAGTAGATGCATAAACCAGTAACATAGTTATTTATTATTGTATCAAGTATTATGTATTGTACAAAATTATATGTGCTATATTTTTATATGACTGATAGCACACTAGGTTTATTTACACCAGCACATTACACCACAAGCATGTGAGCAATGTGCTGTGCTATGACATTCTGACAGCTATGATGTAACTAGGCCATAGGAATTTTTCAGCTCCATTATAATCTGTGGGACCATGATCATAAAGCTGTCTCTTATTGACCCAAACGTCCTTATGTGGCACATGACTATATTTGAAACCACAGATTATATAGTTTCATCACCTGTTTTCTTTTTTTTTGATATTACAGTCATTGATTGTTCCTTCTCTTAACATTAGTCTTCTCAACAATATTATTATGGAATCCCACACTTCAATCTCTAATTCTATTCCCTTCACTATCTATACTCTCTTTCTTCCTTTGCAATCTCATCAAGTCACACGGCATAAGATATTATCTACATGCCATTGATAAATAAGTTTATACCAGCTCTCCCTTCTGAATTCCATACTACTATATCCAACTACCTTCTCAGTATCACCACTTGGATTCTAATAATATTATCAAACCATGAATTATTTGAATATAATTCAACCCATGTTGAAAATCTTGACACAGGAAATCAAATATGTCAGGACAGTTGAAGTCTCAGATTGTAGTATATTAGCTATCATTCAAGCTTTGGGAAACAGCACATCTGATTTCTAACTCTTCAATCTCTTATTTAAATCACTAACAGAAATATTAGGCTATATAAGACCATTAACAAGTGAATGAATATAAAATGGGAATTACAGTTGCAAGGAGAGCTTTAAATTCCATCTCCTTTTCCTACTCCCTAGCTGTGGGATATTACCACATAGCTCAGAGAGTTCTTATATTGTGTGGTAAGTAATGATTACGCTAGGAGTAGCAGAAAGCTTGACCAAAAATGACTTATATAAATAGGATTACATTTTCCACCTAATACAAATGCTGGAGGTAGGGAGCTCAGGGATGCTTGAAATACCCAAAAACATCATCCAAAATTTAAGTTTAGAGTAACTTTCTACTCTGACCCCCTTATTGTGTAGTCTGGTTGAAGATGGCTGTTCCTCCTCCTTATCACTATCATACTATTGTCCCAGTTGGGAAGAAGGGATAAGAAAACAATTAAGGACAAAAGACAAAACCTTACCTTCACAGGGGTTTGCCTTTTTTTATTTCTGAAGACAAATTTCTGAAAGGAAGCCTTCTCTCTGGGACTTATACCTCCATGTTATTAGCCAGAACTGTGTCATATTAACATAACAAGATGCAACAGAGCCTGGAACTTTAGCTAGGAACAGTGAAACCTTGAACAAAACAGGAAACATTTTAGTAACAAATAAGATAAATTGGTTGGTCAAATAACATGCATCCCCAAAAAATTAATTGAGATAATGTAAGCAAAAGCACCTACCAAAGTACTTGACAATAGGGGCCTCAGTATATACAGGTCTTGTTGAGCAACATTGTTGAATACAATTTGAATCTGTCCAATACTACTCTTAGCCAAATTTACTGTTTTATTAACAAGGATATCATAGGAGATTTGGGTCCAAAGCTTTGCTCAGTCATAGGATTTCTAGGTGGCGAGAGTTGCCTGACACAAGAGACAGAGGATAGTAATGAGTATATTAAGATGAATGATGATTCATTAACCTAGAGCAAAAGGAGACTCTAAAAGGTACCAATCATTTACACAATCCAAGGTGTGACAGTAAATGAGCCAAGAATTTTAGTCCATTCTTGTGTTTCTTAACTTTGTGCTCTCTCTACATGCTTCTGTTTTCCACATGCTCACTAGGAGGCTGGGAGGTCTAACTAAATTTAATAAGACCCGTAAGTATCCTAAGCCCCTTGCAGTTCAACAATGTTAAAAAATGCAAGACATTTTTAGTGTGGAAAGCACTCCTTCCTCCACTCTCCGCTGAGAGTTTGACAAAGTTTTCCTCAGTTTAAACTTGTAGTTTTTGTGCTTGTTATCTTTTTCAGCACAGCTTGGTCAATCACAAAGTCTCTTACTCCCTGCACAAAATTATACAACCATGGCAACTACCCTTTGAAAAGGAAATATTGCCATAGGGGGAGGCAGCAAACTCACTCAGGCTCAACTAGTCCAGAAGTGCTAAGCAGCTGCAAAGAACATCGAAGGGGAGATGGCTGGGGCTTAGGGCATTTTGAGAAATTAATTTGAGAGGTTGACTTTCTTCATGAACCCCTCTAGTTGAATACCACTTTTCATCGCGTGGAGCTCCTGCCTGTGGAAAATTCACTATGGCAGGGGGTCGGTATATCCAATGTATGACTGGATTTCAAAAGAAGCTGACTGTATGCTAAGAACAAAAAATAGCACTGCTACCTATTTGCCAGGATAAGAGAAATGCATCATGAGCTATGGGGTTAAAATATACTCAGCAGGTACCAAGATAAGTTTTTGGTGTTTTTTTTTTTTTCTCAATCTATGGTGTCTTACAGTGGAAACACTGCTGGAATTTCCTTATGAAATACTAGGTTTGGATTATTTTAATATGTGTGGATGTTGAGTATAATACGTCACCATTTGTTCACTCAAAGAGAAAAAATTCAAGCAAAAATAATTATTTTTCATTTCTTTTGGAATTTCTGTCAAATATTTTTTAAATGAAAGTTTAATGTATAGGCCTGACTTTCTTTCTTTTTACTCTTTTTTCTATAAATGAAACTCATCTTGTTAATTATAACACCTAAGAAACATTATTAGTGTTACTCATTTCATATAAGACTTGACCTTAAAAATTGTGTAAAAATAATTCTAAGAAAATTGCAATTTTAAAAAATATGTTGAATTTTCTCATCAAGCAATGGTTACTCTCTAATTTATATTTTTGTTGTTATATTCATACTTTCACATGTGTTTGTGTATGTATATATCTACACAAACATGTTTCTATAGATGTGCTTATTTTATATATTTATATTTTAATATATGAATACACTAATGCTCATTTATATAAATTAGTTTATATATATGCCATAAAAATTTAAATATATACTTATTTAAAATTAACTATAATACAAGTTTGTGAAACTTTTAACTAAATGAGCTTTTGATTTGTTTTAGAATTTTTCATTTCTTTGTTTCTCTAAATTACTTTTGGAGACATTGACAGAATTTTTTAAAAATAAGCTCATATTACAGATTTATTACTAAAATATTTAAACATGTTTGGATATATACATACTTATCCAAATATATTCTACCTCCTTTGTTTGTATAACTATATTTGTGTACTACAGAGTGATAATCATGATCCTGAGACCTTGTAAGAACACCCAGAATAATCATAAATAGAGGCATACTTATGCTTATTTTTAACGCCAAATGGAATGGTAGATTTTTAAATAACTGTTTTATTGCAGACACTAAGTTGTTTTATATACATCGACAAATTTATTATTAATATTTTAATTTGATATAATTCCAACAATGCTCTTTCTCATAGAACTCCATTTATTCCAAAGATAAGAAAACCCACATATGAAAAAAAAAAAAAAACTGGTCTGCCAAAATCAAGCTCTAAAAAGTGGAAGCAATACTAATTCTTAGTTTTATGATGTCAGGTTTCATTTTTTTAAGGTTAAACTATATTAGCATTGCTCAGAAGTATTGTACAATCAACACTGTATTTATAAAAATAGAATATTAGATCATCTTTATAATAAATGGATGAATACAGAGATAACAAACACTATCATCGAAAGGTTTCCTCTTAAATAATTTGATTACTTCTGAAAAGAAAGATTTAAGAAATATATCAAAATCAAGGGTGTCAACAGTAGTAAGAGATGTGTAAAAGAGGTCAAATAATATCTTGAAACATTAATCTGTCTTTTTTTCACACTTTATACTACCTGGTAATTTGTTTTTCCAATAGGTAGAGTCATCCAAACTTCCTTGACATAAATTGAGATTATTATAGTAAAATTACAAAGAAGAATGAAAAGTCAATGCTTAGTTGTTGACCTCCAAATTTGGATTGTCAAGCCCTTAACAGAAATAATGTCTTTGAAAGCTAAAGCCTTATTTTTATATTATGTTTCAGATGTGCAAAAGGTATACAGAATAATAAAGAATTTGTATTTGTCATTCAGATTAATATACTAAATGCTTATAAATATAATTGTTGTATCCTTTGTATCTCCAACCAGTCACATTCTCTTTTTTCTCCACCATCTTGAGTTTAGTCACTAATCATTTCCATGCATTTTTTAGGTAGCAATATAGTCACATGGTTTACAATTAAACATATAAATTATATATATAAATAATAAGTTTACTCCTACTCCTGCCTCTATTTACCATATCTCTCTTATTCTCTCCCTCCCTCCCTTGGATGATTAATTTTTAGTTTTTTATGTGATTATCAGAATTTCATATCACATTTTTTAAATACATTTTTACATATGCATGTCTACCTAAACTCAATAAAGTAACTTTCTGCTTATTTTTAAACATTTTATATTCTTCTATAATTTGCTTTATACATTAAAGATTAAATTTGCAAATTTTATTTATATTTGTATTATTCAATCTAATTCATTCATTGTTATTGCTGAATAGTACACCAGTATACAAATATACCACAATTTAAAATCCATTCTATCATGGACATAGACTGGCTTTGAATTTTGTTGTCATTGTTTTTGTTTTTTCTGTCATGAACAATGCTGCTAGGATATTTTACATATCTCTTTGTACACATATTTGAGCATATCTTTATGGTATATACCTAAGAGAGAAATTGCTGGACCACAGAATCATTTTTTCCTTCACTAGATATTGCCACATCATTCTCTAAAGTGGCTTTGCCAATTTTCATTCCCCACCATTTTAGTTTCACTTTATCATTTTCTACTTTCCAGTGCCCTGTGAGTTTTCTTTACTTCTGTAATCTCAGTTATTCATTTAAAAATATTTATCATGTGAAAACAACCATTTTGGTGTATTTGGTAACAATGCATATTATGTTGATGAAAATCAAGAAAGCCAGAGATAAGGAACTGAACCTGAGATTACACAGAAAGATGCAGATTCAACATTAAGAAATAGCCCAATCTATGTGGAAGTTTCAGAAAATGCAGGATGCTTTCTTTTCACCCACAGTATAATTAAGGGTGATCTCTAAAAGAGAGCCCCAAGCCTTTCTACTTGAGTACAATTAGAGAGTAGTGACATGCACCCCTGTCACACATGTTGTTACAGGAGGTAGCTAGTCAAGCTAGTCAAGTATGAGAAGGGCAGGAGAGGGCTTCCCCTACTCACCAGGAGTGTTGGGCGACCATCAGGTGAGGGTCAGGAGGTTGTTAACTGTTTCTCTAAAGTAATAATTGGGCCGGGTGCCGTGGCTCATGCCTGCAATCCCAGCACTTTGGGAGGTAGAGGTGGATGGCTCACCTGAGGTCAGGAGTTCCAGACCAGCCTGACCTACATGGTGAAACCCTGACTCTATTAAATAATACAAAAATTAACCTGACATGGTGTCTCGTGCCTATATTCCCAGCTATTTGGGAGGCTGAGGCAGGAGAATAGCTTGAACCCCAGGGCCGGAATTTGCAGTGAGCCAAGATCGGGCCATGGCACCCCAGCCTGGGCAACAAGAGCGAAACTTGGTCTCAAATAAATAAATAAATAATAAAGTAATAATTGGTCACTGCCAGTGCCAGGGAAAGGCAGTCTCCTAGTAGAAAGAAAATACCTGAAATTGATCAAAAGTTTCCCAATAAGATCTCAGGCATGGGAAGAAGTAATGCAAGATCCTGGAAGTATGTCAACACAGACAACCCCAAGTCAAGAGGTCAGGCTGTGCATTTAGTTTCTCAAATCACCCACTTGGCCCTCTTCCAAGTCGTACTTTCCTTCTTTTCTTTCTTTTTCTTACAGTTCTAAAGCCTTTTTAAATAAACGTCTACTCCTTTTTAAATAAACGTCTACCTCGGTCTCTCCTGTCCTAGGCCCCTCAGTCGACTTATTTCTTCTGAGGAGGCAAGGACTGAATTTGCTTCAGACACGCACTGATAGGCAGCCAGTAAATCAGGGTAATTCGGATTCATTCTACTGGTAAAATGTCATAAAAGGAACTAAGAGCAAATGATAGAAAGTCTACAGAAAGAATGATGGAAGGAACTGTAAGCCTGTCTTCAACATTTGAATTCTGTAATTTATTCCATTCTTTAAAGACTGATATTGCCTGCCAGGCAGGTGTATTTATGTAAAATAACATGGAGACCCCAAGATTTACAAAAACAATTAAAATAGGACTTTTGAAGGTGTGGTAAATTCTTCCAAACCAGACAGATTCAAGTAGTGACTGTAACGATACCTGCATTTGGTTTCAGTCTTATTTAAGCCCTAACCCAGCACTTTCCAAATATTAGACACTTAGTAAATATTCATCAGTACAGCTAACAAATGAAATTATTGACCCTTAAGTCTCTTCTGATCCATAAAAATCTTGCAAATATTTCTAGAGTATTAGTTTTGTATTCACAACCATACTGCAAGTGTCTTAGGAAAAATAGAGTATTTTAAGCTTTTATATAAGACTGTCAAAAAGTTTCTATAGCTTCTCTAGAATAATAGACACTAATTTCGCCCACATTTCATAGGGAGGTGTTTGACCTAGGCAGGCACAGCAGCGAGGGTAGTTGTATACTGCTTTTGCAAAATTTAGAAAATTGAAGCAGCCAGGAGTTGGAGGCTGAAGAAAGATAGATGCAGAGAGGGACACTTCTGATTCCCCTCAATACCAATATAAAGTTCTTTAAACAGACCTCTAGATCTTAAGAAACACTGGGGTGGGCCATAAGTATCATATCTGTGAGAAGAAGAGAGAGAACTTGAAGTTATTTTAGACTCTCCTCAAGAAGATCATCTGGAGGAAGAAGCACACCTTGGCAGAAGGAGGCTTGAGGGAGATTAAGGGATCAGCCGGAGGCATATTCGGTGGAGAAAAGAGAATTGCAGATGAGAGCACTTCCCACACCTCCAGCAGAAAGAATCTGCCTCTTTTTAGCTGAAGGGGTATTGGGGACAGTGAAAAGGATCTGGGAAGGTAAAAAGGAAAGAAATGTCTCCCCACCTACCCAATATCCTTTTTCCAGATGCACTTTTCCTACTCTTAGCAGGCCTGAGCTAAGCTTGAGGCACTTTGATATTCAGAGATTTTTTTTATTACATTGTAATTTTATTATTACATAATAATAATATTATGAGAATATGTTAGTTACTGAACTGAGACTATTTGAGAGACTGAAGTGATAAGAGGATTTTTAAATATTATTGTTATCTTAGAATGAATAGATAATCCACCCAGGCTACCTTCCCAAATTTATTATATGAGAGAAAAATAACAGCTCTTGGGTTTTGTAGATGCAACTGTGAGGAGAAAATATCTTTATGATTACACTCTGGGTCATGGTTATTCAATATAACAGTTACATGAACATGAAAGAACTCAGAATTTAGGGGCCGATAGGATGGTGTTCTAATCCCTTATTTCAGAATTACTAACAGTATTAACTTGGGTAGCTCACTTAATTCCTTTGGGTCTCAAGATTCTTATCTGAAAAATTCCAACCTACAAAGATTAAATGCAATTATGTATTTATGTGCAAAACGTATCAGATCGCTTGCCACATAAAAAATCCTCAATATACATAAATTTATTTCCTATAGCAAATACCAGAGTTCCAAGCATATTAATATGCTCTGTCAATTCATGTGAATTAAACTGGATTCAACTAAACTCTTTTCTTTCGTCACTTCTTCATCACAATCAATATGGTATTGAGTGAATAGAGAAGACAGCAAATTATGGCTCTTAGGCTAATTCTAACTCACCACCTAATTTTGTAAATAAATTTTACTGGAAAACAACAATACTCATGCTTTACATATACTCTATGATTGCTTTTAGGTAATGAATTGGCATTTTATGCATGATAAAGGCAGAGTTGAATAGTAGCAACAAAGAACATAGAGCCTGCAATGCTCAAACTATTTACCCTCTGTCCCTTTTACAGAAAAAGGTTGCCAAACACTAAATTAAAATTAATGAAAGAAAGAGTGAAGGAGGATTGCCCACTGGCTCTTACATTTTTCTGTATGGAAGTGACACACATCACCACCCTAGTCCTTTATCCAGAGCTATAGGTATAGCCTCATCCAGCTGCAAGGGGTTGAGGCAGGTTTTCAATATATGCCTTTGCCACATGCATGAAATAGATTACACGTTATAACTATGTTAAAGATAAGGATACAGGGGGTGAGGGAGCTGAAGAAACTCGCCGAAGGCTACACAGCTAGTAAATGGCATAGTCAGATTTGAAACCTAAGCCTTTTAATCTCCACAGACCATGACATCTTTTGATATATTCCTTTTTTCTCTAAATGTTCTTTATTATTCTTTATTTCCCCAATTAAGCTTGCTATTCTTAATACCAACTTGGTTTTCAACATAATAGATGTTTAATATGATGGAGATTCTAATCTATCAAGAGATGACCTCACCATAGGATCATTCTTTGTCTTTTTGGTTACATATCTAGTTGAGTTTGGTAATTTAGAAAGCATTAATATAAATTTTTGTATTCATTTATTTGGCAAGTACTTATTGACTTAGGGTCTAGTAAATACTGAGGATCTAGTAAAAAACTGAATAATATAGTATTTATTTGTGGGTTATCATATAACATTTTCTGGGGAAATTTTCTTGTCATTTTTTTTTTTTTGGAGACAGAGTCTTGCTCTGTCACCCAGGCTGGTACGTGGCACGATCTCGGCTCACTGTAACCTCTGCCTCCCAGGTTCAAGCGATTCTCGTGCCTCAGCCTTCCAAATAGCTGAGATTACAGCATGCACTACCACACCTGGTTAATTTTTGTGTTTTTAGTAGAGAAGAGGTTTCGGCATGTTGGCCAGCCAGGCTGGTCTCATACTCCTGACCTCAAGTTATCTGCCTGCCTCAGCTTCCCAAAGTGCTGGGATTATATATGTGAGTCACTGAACCCGTGACTCTGGGGAAAATTTCAAAATAATAAAAGACACTCTTATAGATACTCCATAATAAATATAAGATGCTCCATAAGAGTATCTTTTATTCCATAAGAGGAGATAACCTTTAATATAAATAGTTATGCTCGTGCATAAGAGTTTACTTTTTCAGGTTTCATTTCGCTTTTATCTTTCTTTTCCTGGATCATTGTAACATAATGAGAGACTTAGGATTTTCTTCATACTCTTAGATGAATGTGATTAATATTCCAAACGAGTTTGTCTTATGTTTTTGTTGTTGTCATAGTTGATTTATATCTAGCACCAACAAGCTAACGAAAAACCATTTGTTTTAACCTGGAATTTTTTTGCATACACAAGAGTCAGAATATCTTTTTAAAAATGGTTTTGGAGAGAAGGTTTAGAGAAAGAAGGATTTAATACATAGTTCAAGTGGAATATTTTTGCCTTATAATTAAATAGCCACAACAATATAAAAATTTAAATGGTATAAATTTTCAAAGTCTAAGTAAGAAATAAGACTCTGATTTTTAATATTAAAGTTCTAATGTAACAAAATATAGAAAAGCATAAATCATAAAAATATTTTATTTTATATTTCAGTGTTTAATAATATACAATATAACTTCTAGGCTAAACTTACAGAAAACAGAGAAAAGCAAGAGTTATGTGTTGGGGTTTAAGCCCTCTATTCACTTTTTTTTTTTTTTTAGTAAAACTTGTCCAAAAAAGCTCAGAGAATATATCAAAGAGATGGTGAATAGATCCTGCTGAAAAGTTCCTCGGGCATATTATTCAAAATTAAATATACTTTTTCTTCCATACCATTACTCTTGTCCAGAACTTGAAGTAGGAAGCTTTCAGACTTGCTGCTTTATTTTTTTCCAAATTGTAACAAATAAATGGTATACTTATTCATGAGAATCTGTTTCTAATTTAGAAGCCCCACCTTTACATGCACCTTTACTGAGCAAATCTCAGAGGAAAGTAATTAAATTTAATGGTCTCTATGAGTTCTAAACAAAGGCATACAATAGATACAATGATGACGATCAAATTAAGGTATTCATTAAAACTGATACTTCCAGAAATTCAAGTGTAATGTCATATGTATGTGTTGTATTCTGGAACTACAGAAATTATTTAATTGCCATTAGAATGGTACCTTTCTCCTATGTTTTGAATGTTAATATGCAATTATGAATTTGCTATTGAATTATATTTTGCTCAGCTACTGTAATCAGATACTGCTGTGGTGAACATATATTTTCCATAAGTCCTCTTTCCAAACTCAAAACTGATTTCATTATTTGCTTCAGTAAGCAACAAAAGGGTACTTAACCAACTATGACAGATATGTGAATAATGGAAATGTGGACCTAGTGGGAAATAGATGCTTGTAAATAATTCATCAATTTTGCAGATGCACAAATCCATTTTTAAGGTTTCAATATTTACAATCAGTATAAGATGTGAACACACAGCTTCCAGAAGAGAAAATGCTATGGCATTTAAGCATAAATGAATGTAAGACAATCTCAATCACACTAAACACATAAATGCAAACTGAAGCTTCATTGATGTTTCATATATTTACTTGTCACATCGGCTAAGATCAAAAATTGTAAAACACTGTTTTTTGACCCTTTTTTTGAAATAGGCTCTCTCACATATTGCTTATGAAAATATAAATTGGCAAAGCCTCTCCAGATGGTAATTTGTGTTCATTTGTTAAATTATTAATTCATATGTCTTTGATCAGAAGTTAGTCTTTTAGAAATCGTTGTATAGATGTGTTTAAAGGTGTATGTACAATTATATTTTCAGCATTGTTTATAATGGTTTTAAAAAGGAAACAATTTTAAATATCTATCCATTAGAACTGGTTAAATAAATTATGGAGTCTTGCTGCTAAAAGTTTTAGGTACTAATACAGAATGATTAATAAGATGCAGTGTTGATAATAAAAGAAAGAAGCAAAACAATGTGTGTGGAAAGCCTAACATGTGTCAAATATTAACAAAAATATATAGATATGTGCGGTATCTCAGAAACTGAAAAAAGCAAAAACAAAACATAATTGCTCTGAGGGAACAGGTTGGCCCAGGAAGAAATGTGAAAGAAAATCTTACATTTCAATATATTTAAGTTTTTATAATTTGCATGTATTGCCCATTCAAAAATGATTCAGAAGATAATAATTTGGGAAGGTATTTTGAAACTGCAATATAAGAATTACAGACACGATTATTCAATCATTACTTTCTATAAGAAACAAATATATATCATGAAACTTGGAAATTTATATTTAATACAAATGGATTTATATTTATTCAAGGGAAATTATGGTACTAATGAGGCTAAATAACTTTAAAATATGGTTCCGTCTATTCTCCATTCTTACTCCTATCTTTTATAAGGGTTCTAATATTTAATTTTAGGAAATGATGCCTCTCCTAAAATTAATCTTGTGTCTTTAATTATTCAAGTATCCAGTCTTGCTGAAATCATTCTAATTATTCCCACTGCTCAATAGTATTAGTAAAAATTACATTTAAATTCAAAATAATTTAGAGACCTTAATATTCCCACAAGCATTTAGCTATTTTTATACTTTAACCTCTTGAGATTAAAAAATAAATAAATAATATTGAATATAGATAATATCATTGTTTTAATGTAAGTGATTTTGTATTTTTATCTCTAATGCAATGCCATAGAAGGTGGATTACAATTAGCTCTCTATTTTTTGATTTGTAAATCCCACCTCTTGTATTACCTTTTCATTTACACTTTTAAAAATTTTATGATGCTCATATTCTTTTATTATCTGTTAGGTTAATCAGCAGACAAAATTTTATGTACATTTTCTAGTGCATTGCCCTTGAGAAATGAAGCTTATTATTTGTCTTGAATAAATAAATACCATGTAAGATTGTAATGGTAGTTTTAAAACAACATGAACTGCCACCCAACGTTATCTGGTTTGCTACATTATGCCATCTATTTTCTAAAAGATTATATGCCTACATATGCAAAATAATAGTATGTGTTATTGAAAATAACATGTGGCATTTAGAAAACTTTAAAAAATCTTTACAGTGTCTATTAAATTATTTAACAAATAATTTTCAGACTATGATCCTTGTATTTAACATTGATTTGAGTGGGAGACAAGAACACAAGTCAGCCTGAAAAATAAAAAGTAGAAATGGGGGCAATACATACACTTCTTTCATGGGTGAGTCTTAAAATTTTGATTTAGGTTAGATAAATTAAATTACTTTGGCCTGTGCTGCCTCTCCCCCACCACAGCAATATTATTCCCAAGAGTCTATTTTCTACTGCTGTATATATGATTTGCAATGATGACATTCAAAGACTTTGTATAGCATTTCTCCCTTCTAAGCCATATACAACAGAGGCACAAGGCACAATAAGAAAAAAAATGTCCAGCTTAAATATGAATCTTCATTGAAATTTCTGCTTGTGACTGTTCAAAAATTCTATACCATAAATATTCTGAGATAAGCAAGCTTAAAAGATCTTTGTTAAAGTTTATCTTAACAAGAAAATAACTTATTTTCCGTGACCTTTGGAAAGTAATGCGAATGCTTTATTTTTCATGATAGTGATGCGGAGCAACAATGAAATGCAAAGCCTGGTCATTAATCACATCATAGATTAAAGAGAGTATATTTACACCGTGCCCCCGAATGAGCTCTTTGGTGGCTGGAACATTGTGCCCATAATACAATGACTCCACAAATTTTGTTAACTAAATGTCAATTCTGAGCCAGCACTATAGGAAATTTTAATGAAAGATTGAGTAGTACAACAAGCTTGAACACTGGTAGTAATTTTCAAGTGAATGGGAAACCAATAACCACAGTCAAAACACATACAGATTCTCCACCTATGTTTTATTTGAACATAGCCAGATTGGCATCTAAAACAAGCCTCTCCTTTCAAGCAGACGGAAACATTGACTTGCATCAAACACTTCAAAAAGTCCAAACATCAAAACTGAAGATTGAAGAAGTCAATGTTTTCTTTTTTTTCTTTTGTCCATTCAGGACTGGGGAAAACTCAACCACTTCTTGCTCTTCTTTACTCAGGATTATCTTTTGATTGCTAGTGATTCTGAAAGCTAGCATCCTTTGACCCTGTAGATGGACATACTCGTGAGTAGCAACAGTTGTTGATGTAATGAAAGTCTGCTTCCTTTTAAATCACATGGGCCTTTAGATCAAATTGAAAAATATGTTTTTAAATTTTTTGAAAACAATACTTCTAATCACATTGCTGTAGTGCTTATTTCTTAAATACAGTTAAGTAAAATTTTTGATATTTTTCTCTTATTTAGTGGGATCTTTGACACGGCTTATTGCCTTACTGAGTGATGGTGATCAGTGGTAACTCAAGAATTCTGTACAGAAAACAGGAAAGTGGAAGAGGGGATAATAGGTGCAGGTTGAAGCCATCTTAAACAGCAAATAAAAGATATTTACTTTGATTGTATTCTCATGCATGAGGAAGACTAATAAAAAATGTCAGGAAGTCTCCAAATCTCCAACAACTCCTCTCCCAATATTCCACTGACTCCAACTATAGACAGTGAACTAAAATGCTTTGCAAAAACTTACCCAATCAGAGTACAAGGTCCGTAGGCACTGCAATTTCTGGCAGCAGATAGAGACCACACAATACACCAAGCACTGGCAGAAAAATCTCTTAACCTCTTTCTTCCTAGAAATACTTGCAACCAGAAAAGTTTTTGCAAGCCATTGTCAGATTTTATGCAAAGTGTAATTACAAATTTTCTAATGTGGGTCAAAATTTAAATGAGTTACTAATTTGATAAAGGACAGCCAAATAACACATTTCATGAAACTTACAAACAAATAATTAATGTCTTAACATATACTTAACATATACTTAAGTATATAACATATACTTAACATAACATATATATGTATACTTAACATATACAACATAACATATATACATAACATATACTTATTTTAAGTATATCCATATTTTAAGTAGAATGTCTTAGTAGCTCAAAATGTCCAACTTAATTCAAATTATGTGTGAAGAAGACAGTAATTTTCTGAAAAATCACTGAGATTATCTTGAGGACCCAGAATAAATTTTTGCTTCTCATAACTAATTCGAGATAAGTTTATGCTTATTTTCAATCTTAGGTCTGCTTCCACGGAAAATAGACTCTGAACTGAATATTTATACAGAGGTAGTTTATTAGGGAGTGTATTAGCCTATTGTCATACTGCTATAAAAAAAATACCTGAGATGGGGTAATTTATAAAGAAAAGAGGTTTAATTGACTCACAGTTCCAAAAGGCTGGGGAGATCTCAGGGAACTTACAATCATGGAGGAAGGGGAAGAAGCATGTCCTACAGGGCAGCAGGAGAGCTAGAGAAGAGCGAGCAAGAGCAGGGAAAACTGCCTTGTAAGACCATCAGATCTTGTGAGAACTCACTCACTGTCAGGAGAAGAGCATGGGGGAAACCATTCCCATGATCTAATCACCACTCTACCTCGACATGTGGGTATTACAGATCTCTCCCTCAACACGTGGGGATTACAATTCACGATGGGATTTGAGTGGGGACACAGAGCAAAACCATATCAGGGAGTGTTCTTTACAACAATGCCTGGATGGATTAAGGAAACGACTGGTCAGAAGAGAAATTGTGATACAATTGCATTAAGACCTTGGCCAATACAAGAGTTCAAGAGAGGATGGCCCTTCAGGATCCTAAGTTGAAGCAAGAAGGTACCAAGGTCTAAACTCTTACACAGACAAGTCATTGGATATAGTCTCCCCAGGGAAGAAACAGTACCGTAGACAAGGTACTTCACTTCGGCCTAGGGGAAGTTCTGCAGAAGAACTGACTTATAAGTCCTTGTTTAGCAACATTTCCAGCAAATGAACAAATGACTGCCTCATTCTGAAGTGGGAGATCTGTGTGATACACTACAGGATTTACAGGGCTTTTTTTTTTTTTTCCAATATAAATCTGAAGTCATTCAATTTTTGATAATGAGAACCCATCAATTGTTAGTTTCTTATATCTGCCATGCAATTATGGGTATATAGAGTTTAATATATTCAGAATATTATTGACTCTAACACAAACACATCTTAACTATTTGCAAATGTTTATTTGTGTTTTTTATTGACAGAAGGAACTGTTTAGCATCATTGATTTCTCATTAGCAATCTTTAAAACATAAATTTTTGACACAACACATAGTTGCAAATAGACAAAATTTGTCAATACAGCTGTCAGATGAAAAGAAAGATCTGACTTTCCTTTTGTAGTTCTGCTTTTCAATCAATATCTGTTTAGGGCTTGGATGAAAGGGGCTCCATGAACAGGTCACGAGCTTTTGTGCTGACATAAATTCTGTGTCTTTGCAGCTGTGTGCTATGTCAAGTCGACACCATCTCTCAGCTGGATTCTTACAATCTTACACATTTTACAACCTGCCAGTGGTTCCTCCGTGTTCCATCTTTATCTCTCAAAATCATTCTTTACATAGGAGCCAGTGAAAATGTGTTAAAATGTGAATTGGAAGACCTTATTCCCCTGCTTAAAATACTTCCATGGCTCCCATTGCACTCTGAATATATTCCGAAGATTTTATCACGGCCTACAAGGTCCTTTATCATCTGGCTCCTACCTGCTTCTTTCAAATGCCCTCATAAAATCAACTGAGTTCCTAAGATCAAGCAACACTGGCCTCAGTTCCGTTTATGTAAAATAATAAACATTTTTGACTCAGAGCCTTTGCACTCTGTGTCTCTGTGTTATTTATACCTGAATTATCCTCTCCTTGAGTCTTGGCAATAAACGTCCTTTCCTTCTTTAATTAAGATATCCAAGGATACTTACATATTGCCCTTCCTTCTCTTCTGGGCTTCTATTACTTCTCCAGGTACCTGCTCACACCTTGGCCAACCAAATCAATTTTTCCCTATAACATCTCCATTACAACTCTCTATAGTAATTGTGATTATGAATTTGATAGCATGCTTATTTTCTATCACTTTCACGAGAATGTACACTGCATGTTTTCTTCCTCCAATTTTCAATAATCTGTAACATCTATCCCAAACAATATTTAGTAGACATAGAAAGCACAAAGGGGAGGGTATCTGAAAGTATGATACTTGAATGTTAGCCAAGGACTAGACCGAGAAACGTGTTTTAGGCCATGTTCAACTTCTGGAGCAATAAAAAACATTGTTAGGATTTTAGGAGTGTGGCCTTGAGGTAAGAAGAAGATATGAATATTTCTTTTTTTTCAAATAGAATATTCTGTTTTCAACATATACATTTTATTGTATTAAATATATTTATTTAAATGGTTATCATCAAATTGTATTCTTATTGCAGATTAATGCTAAGATTACCTATGTTTTTGAAACATTCATATTGGGCCAATTCTTACAAAATCTTTCTATGTATTTGTAATATTTATGTAAAGTACTCATTAAAAAGTGTGTTTTGATTCTGAGAAGAATCATATATGACCAAACTGTTTGAAGCAGTGCCTATCTCAGGCTCTCCCTAAATTCTTGTCACCATTAATTTTCTTCACAGCACTTGTCCTGATCACATCTATGTATCTGTTTATCTATCAAGTGCATGACTACACAGGGCGAAACTGTCTTGTATTCTCCTTTATCTCTGTCCCTAGAATAGGACTTGGCAAATAGGAAGCGCTCCACAAATATTTGTCAAATTAATGAATGAATGGATTTCCTGATCTAGGAAATTCAAATATATAGAAGCTACTACTTCCCAATGAAGCTGAATAAATGAGTTCTCTTAGTCACTACAGTCCTTTCACTCTGAAAGGGTAATAAAATTTATCTTTCTTTTAATTCCTTGTATTTAGGTATACAAAATGACTGTCTAATCTAAGGCGCTCATATCTTACTAGGAAGTAATTAAACTCCTTTGCAATCTCTTCTATGGTCATGTAAATAATGAACATCTAATTGTTACTCAGTAATAGTTGCATTGATATATATTGTTCTCTACATATCTTCTTGGTAGATATGTAGTTATCACACTTAAATGAGGTATACACTTTTAATAGGATTATATGTGCTGTTTCAAACGAAACACATACACAGTTGTAGGGAACAAGAGAAATTTTTGTCTTTTTGAATAGTTATTCTGTTCATGATGCTGAGTAGTACTCATGGCATCATTCAGTAAATATTTGTTGAATTAGTATGTTATCATAATTTATGCTTAGCCAAAGTGAAGGAAAGCTCTTTACTGGGAGATAGATCCACATATGTACCTATTTTTCAGTTAGATTTTATTTTTACCATGGATTTTTATCAAGCATATTAGGGAGGCAGGAGCACTAGATTAGAAGTCAAAATCATATTTCTCTTTCAGGCCCTTCATTATGTGACTGTATGTAAATCCTTTAAATCATATGGGATACAGCTTCCTCAATTATCAAAAGAATAAAAGGTTACTTTATTTTTTAAGGTTCCTTTTGAAATCAAAACTATATGTTTTCTTTAACTCTTACCATGAAAGTCCACTTTCATACACATCTGTTTTCAGAGACAATGTGTAGACCAACATAAATTTTTGTGTCTTTTCAAGTATTGTAATGAGAAAGTCAATGAATTAAAGTCTTTTTCATTCAACTCCCCTTTGTTGGTTGTCTCCTGTCTGAACTATATGGCATGCCTCTAATTGCATAATTAAGGGATAATAATTGTATCAATGTTGTTATTAATCTAAGAATTAATAACTGTGTGAGATGGATAGATGAGTTGACTTACCACAGAGGAGTTTTATGCATTTAGGTGTTGTTGATTAAAGCAGGAATATGGTAAAACTACCCAGGCCAGTGTTCTATATTGAAAAGCTCACTCAAGCAACTGCTTGCAAGGCCAGTATGGATATCGTATTGGGTAATATAGTTTCTATCTGATTTTTGCAGGGATTTTGAGGCACTTAATGCTTTCTATTAGCCAGTTGGATCAGTTACATTACTTAGCAACCTTTTATTCAGGATAGAATTACCAATGTCTTTGAAAGTGAGATGGAGTACTTTATACCTTATAGTATTTAAGCTATTAAAGATTCCATTAAAGAAGAGTTATCAATAGAAAATTATATTCTTTATTATAGTTTATCTAAGAAAAAAATCTAGCGAAACAACCAGTACATAAAATAAGAATCGTTTCCTTCTACATTTCAAGTAAAAGTAATTGAGGTTTTCGTCTTTTTTTTTTTATCTCTGTGATGTGAGCTATGAGATTGGGCTAAGAGACATCTTAACTAGGTTCTCTAGTACAGAGGGCGTGGTGAAATCAAACAGTCACGTGGTTTCTTCTGTGAGGCTGTCTGGGATATGCCAACATTTTTAAGGGGAGAAATCTTTACCTCTAACTCATGTGAATGTCTGTTTGTCACCCTAAAACAAACTCCGCTTCCTTCTTCTTCCTCCCCAAATCTGGTTATTAGAATCACTTAAGACCATTCTTAGTTATGCACCTACAGAACCATGATTGTGTTTTGGGATCCATCATTGCACTCGCATAATGGGAAATTGAAATCATCTCCAGTTCCGGAATGCATATCAATCTAAGATACTCACGGCAGTCCAATTCCCTTTACCAATACATTAGTTTATGAATAGACATGGGAAGCACATCTGACCCCTTTCATTCTTTCATCTTTTCAACAATTATTTTTGATTGACCCTTATGTGCCAGGCACTCTTCAAGGAATTGGGGATACAGGAGGAAATCCAAGTCACTATACTTCCCAGAGCTCATATTTTAGAGGAATGAAACAAATACAGCAAACATAAAGAAGTCAATAAATAATATCTCAGGCCACAAAAAGTGTCATGAAGAAAAATAAAGACAGGTAAAGTGATAAAAAGGAACATGGGAAAAATACCCTATATCAATATATGTGATCAGCAAAGCCCTGCATATTAAGTGGACATAGAAGTTGTGACGGCCGGGCGCGGTGGCTCAAGGGCCGGACGCGGTGGCTCAAGCCTGTAATCCCAGCACTTTGGGAGGCCGAGACGGGCGGATCACGAAGTCAGGGGATCCAGACCATCCTGGCTAACACGGTGAAACCCCGTCTCTACTAAAAAATACAAAAAAACTAGCCGGGCGAGGTGGCGGGCGCCTGTAGTCCCAGCTACTCGGGAGGCTGAGGCAGGAGAATGGCGTAAACCCGGGAGGCGGAGCTTGCAGTGAGCTGAGATCCGGCCACTGCACTCCAGCCTGGGCAACTTAGCGAGACTCCGTCTCAAAAAACAGAAAAAAAAAAAAAAAAAAAAAAGAAGTTGTGACAAAAAAGTAAAAAAGTTGGAGGGTGGTGGGACTAGAACAAGAATGGATATTATTTTAATACCTATAATTGTTGCGCAACCCTAAGAGACAAGAATATATGAAAAGAATGTAAGATTGTTTAATGTCCTGTGATCTTCATATTTATATGGCAGAGGTATGTGCATATATCATGTAGCAGAGAAAAAGAAAGCTCACTCAAATAATATAACCATTTCTATGGAGGTTTTAAGTGATATTTTAATCTCACTTAAAAATTAATATTGGTCAGGCATGGTGGCTCACGCCTGTAATCCCAGCACTTTGGGAGGCTGAGGCAAGTGGATAATGAGGTCAGGAGTTCGAGACAAGCCTGGCCAACATGGTGAAACACTGTCTCTACTAAAATTACAAAAATTAGCCGGGTGCATTGGCAGGCACCTATAATCCCAGCTACTCAGGAGGCTGAGGCGGCAGAATCGCTTGAACCCGGGAGGCAGAGGTTGCAATGAGCTGAGATTGTGCCACTGCACTCTGGCCTGGGCAACAGAGCAATACTCCGTCTCAAAAAATATAAATTAATTAATTAATTAATATTCATATTACTCAAAAACAAGATGCATGAACACATTTTCCTCTGCCTCATGAATTGTGGGCTGTGAACGAGTTTTATTAAAGTTCAGTCACTTCAGGTTTCCAATCTGAGAAAGCAACCTCAAAACTTACTTGGAAAGGTATTCCTGAAAATTGTGTAATATTATATAATTATTTCCTTATTGCATAGTCATCTCTAAACCCTCAATAAATTTATAATCAACTTTAGGAATATTTGGAACAAGAAAATAAAACCCACACTGTTAATCTTTTATATTTAAAAATCTATGAATGTTTGGTGATACAAGTACTTGGTAATACAAGTAATGCTAAAGAGAATGTAATCTATTAGACAGATCTACTCTCTGACTTGTCTAACATGTAAACCTCAATATATTTATAAAAATTATCACTGTATTTTGGGAATGTTTTTCATTTGAGATAAACAAACATAGTACTTGAGGAGCAAATTAAATGTATCCAATTTGTAAATACACCTTAAATATTTAATGGAACATAACTAAGATTATTGAAGGGAACAAATATTAACCAAAATTTCCTTAAAGGTAACCATTATAATTACTAGCCTTATAAACAGAATCATAAAGTATATAAGTCAAACTTGTTAAGAATGTGATTTTATAAAAGCAATAACTTTAGTAAACTGAATATTTTTTTAAACTGACTAAATGTCTGAATAACCTTTAGTGTGCCAAAAAATACCCATGTGTGCAAAATAAAACTTACATTTGTCAGTGGAGTAAGTTTTGGACAGAGACCTGACTATCGTGGGGAAATTAGCCACAAGGGAAGACTGTCTCTGGCAGAAGGAATAGTACTGACAAAAGCCCTGAGGCCAGAACATGCCTGCCTGATGTTTGTGGCCAAGTGTGATTCTTGGAATTTGTGTGGCCATCTTGCTCCCAGACCACAGCATCACGCCTAAAATAGAAAAGGTTAGTCCCCAGGACCAATGTGAAGTAGAAGCCGATTCCTCAAATACTCTGCACATCTTAATTATTATTATATAGAGTAACAAATGCCCCCTTTTTCTTTAAAAAAAAAAAAAAAAAAACCATTTGAGTTTGCAGTTATCTGCTGCTTGCAGGTAAAACATCCCAATTCAGGTTACTATTTATATTATTTTAATCTTCTTCAGCTTGCCAAACAATGAGCTGGCAATCTTTACCAGGTAGGTAGACTAGGGTACATGATTTTCCAGTAGATTTTTAGTTGCAGGTTACGATGTTTTGTCTAGATTGTCACATAATGACTTATATATCCTTGCTATGTCACTTTTACACACATTTTTTTCTTCTCTGCGTTTCATTGAAAGTCTCATGATAAAGTTCTTATTCTCAGCTTATGGAGAAGTAGACTGAGAGGTTAAATCACTCGTATTTGAAAGCAAAGGTGCAAGGGTCAAATCCATTGCTATTTTATTATACTCAGCTGTTAAAAACTGGTCTTTGGCATAAAGCGGGGGACAGTTGAAATTTCAGAGTCATAAATCCAGGGAAATGAATCTTTAATAAAGGAATTTTTAGCAAGCTAAGGAGAAAAATGATTTGGTGGAGCAGACTTCTATACAGAGCTCTAAAAAACAAACAAACAAACACAAAAAACAGAAGAAAAAAAAAACAACTATCAGTAGCCTCATCTATTAACCTTGTGTTGGAAGAGCTAGGAGCTTGTGGGGCATTTGAGAGAATGTCTATCATTTGGTAGCTGATTATTGAGATTCAGTTTTCTGATTACTAAATTATTATGGAGAGTAAGGTACACATATAACTCCTAGCACAGCACCTGGCCTATACTAGCAGCTCAATATATGATAATCACTCTTGGATAAAATAAGAGCAAAAGTGAGTTGCCCTTTAAAAATTTTACAAGGAATCACTAGGGGAAATGTGTTTTTAGAACATTCGACTATGCTTGAAATTGCATAGAAAAAACAAAATCTTAACTTTTTTTACCAATATGTTTAAAACCTTCCTCCCTCCTTAACTCTACTATTATCTTATCTGTCTAACCTCCACCTTCATCACTCAGTCTCTGGTTGATTCTGGCCAGCATCTATTAATACACAGTAATACAATAAAAATAAATGAAGGAAGGATTTCATGAAATGTTTGAACATGATATCAGAGATGAAGATACAGCAGTTAGATAAGTTAAAAGTTATAAGGAGAAAAAGATGAAGTCAACGGGGATAATAACACAAAACATTCCAAATGGAAAGTATTAAGACATTAAACGATCAAGACAAGACTTTGAAAACAATCGATTAAACTCACAAATACTTTTATAAAAATGAATCTCTTATGGTCACATTGACGAAGTCCAAATAAAGTAAAGAATTCCATTATGTCTTACCATTATCATATATTTTTATAAAAAACATCATTTAATTCATTATTCTTTGAAAAGAACGAACTTAATGACAATTATGAAATATTTTGTTAAATATAAGATGAAATAAATTTATTGTCAATTTCAAAATGTAAAAATCCAATTTTTTCATTTCATATGAAAATTTTTTTCCTCTTTTAAGTAATTTCACTGTGTTATTTGCCTTAATTAAGTTATCTTCTCATGATAGAACTTCCTGTAAAACAGTACTGTTAAAGGCTAATTCTCAAATTACAAGAGAAGACTGAAAGTGAAAGAAAACTATCCATTAATTGGGGGGTAAATGAGTCAGTAATGGAAGGTTCATAGCCTAAGGAGGGTCACAGCAGCAATGTCAGTAATATTGGCCCTTTCTACTGCTCACAGAGGGAATAAACCATGTTTAATGGCCTGCATGGTTTCCCCACTCAAGCCATCCCTTTGGGCAATGGTTTCATTCAATCACCCAATAAATATTTATTGAGCATTCACAGAGTCAGGTAGGGTCTATTGGAGATACAGTAGTGTACAAAACAGATAAAATTCTTCATGAAGCTTATTTTCTAGTAGGAGATACACTCAATAAAATCATACGCAAGTGAATTATATACCACATTTGCTATTAGTAAGTAAGAAAAGAATAAAGTATGTTTGAGGTATACAAAATGTTAGGTGGGGCTATATTGGAAATCTTAAATATGAGCTAGGAAAATCCCCATGAGTGGTTATGAAGTCAACACTGGAAAGAAAAGGGGATAGCTATGAGAACCTCCGTAAGAAGGGCATTCCTAGCAGAGAGAACAGTGAGTGAAAGGGCTTAGAAGTAAGAGGATGCTGACCTGCTCAAAGAACTGGTAGAAGCACAGTGTTTGGAGGCCAGCAAACAAGCAGGGGAGGCATGAGAAATATGACTGGAGTTGTGACAGACAACCAGTCTTCCTAAACCTTGCTTCCTTTTCTGCCAAACAGGTATAATAAAGATGTTCTCTGCCTAGGATGGCTGAAAGTATTCCATGAGATAATTCTTCCAAAGTAGTTAGTACAATGCCTGGCACACAGTAAGTGATTAATAAATTTATGTTGTTTGACATTCATAGAAATGGAGCCAAAAAACTATGCATCCCTGATAGCACCAAACATTTGATTCATTTAACTGACTCCCTTAACTCTGACTCCATGACTGCTAGGAAGCCCTGGGATTGTAATTTCTTTTCCTCTATAGTTTTACCTACAGGGGGAATATGCCAGTATTACTAATGTAGGTGACCCAAATTAGATGACATTAAGAGTTCCCTTTCTAAGCTGAAAAACTTGAACTTTGCCACGGAGACTAAGTAATAAGAGTTTGCCAGTGAGAAACAGATCTACTTTCATCCATTTTACTTGAAAAATCTGGTTTCTAATTTCAGATTACCAGACTCTACCATAGAAAATTCCTTGAGGTTATTCAACTCAGGGCAGCAGCCTTCGGGAAAGCAGGACTGTCCATGTACTATGATTTTATCACTTTTTATTTTTAAATATTGCAAACACCTAACCACCACTTACCATCACTCAATACTGTCACATACATCATCATATCTTATTCTCTATATTTTTTGTGAGTATGCAAATCAGCTGGTACTGTAATTATTTATTTATTTACTTGTTTATTTTTATGTATTTATTTTGAGACAGAGTGTTGCTCTGTTGTCCAGGCTGGAGTGCAGTGGCACGATCTCGGCTCACCACAACCTCCACCTCCCGAGTTCAAGCTATTCTCCTGTCTCAGCTTCTGAGTCGGTGGGACTTCAGGCACGGCGCCACTATGTCCGGCTAATTTTTGTATTTTTAGTAGAGGCGGGGTTTCGCTATGTTGGCGAGGCTGGTCTCGAATTTCTGACCTGGTGATCCGTCCGCCTTGGCCTCCCAAAGTGCTGGGATTACAGGCGTGAGCCACCACACCTTATTTTATAAATGCAGAAGTAAGACATAGAGAGATGAAAAGACAGACCTGGACCCTGAACCCAGGTATTCAGACTTCCCATCATGGAAACAAACCTTGGGATCTAGTCCTAGAATCTCCATTACCAGTGACGTGATGTTGAAATATCCTTCCTCTTTGGGTCTTTGTTTCTCCAGGGAGTTGGACTGTAATATTTTGAATATAAGGACTCTAGAACTAAGATAATAGTGAAATGAGCAAATTAATAGAATATTTGATAAATCAATTAAACTAGACCAGGAATTAAAAGAATATATATGTTACAAATGAAAAGAAATACCTCTCCCATCTCCCATGTATAATTTATGTATAAGAAGTTAAGGAAGTGGGAGGAACAGAGAAATACAGGCCCTGAACATGTATACGAAGCAAAGGGATCCCAGGCACATTGACAGCTACTACTTATGTTTCTATTTTTCCCTTGGAGTTATTTCATGGAAAAAAAAAAAAAAAAAAAGTTAATTAAACTTGTACTTCCAAACAAAGGGAAATTGAACAAAAGCCTTCCTGAACACTCCAAAAATATCTATTTCTTAAAATTTTTCAGTGTATTTTTAATTGCATTTGTTCTGAGGTACATGATCAGGCAAATTCTTGAATTAGTCACTACAATATTTCCGTCCTTTTAAGATCCCACCATGAAATCCACAATGGTCTGTTTTTGCTGGAGACTCCTGTCTATTATCTCTTGGTTCACTGATCTGTGTGTTTATTGGACATATTGAAGAGGTCTTGAGGGCTTTGGCAGTCCAAGTGCCCTAGCGATTTTCTACCCTGTCATCTTAAAAGGGAACCGTACTGCATCATATGAAACCACCCTCACTAGAGCAGTGAAGTGGCAGGGAAAAGGAGGGCAGTCAACTCACCTCAAAAGACACAGAGTATGTTCTGGAAAATTGCCTGTCTGGTTTTCTTAATTTTCCTGATGAATCTGCGCCAGCTATCTGAATACAACAGAGATTTCAAGAAGCTACAATTTTCCTGCTCCACACTACCCTGATACTTCAGTTAAATACATGCATTTAGGGCAAGGTAATTGAAAGGATCACAAATTAATTGCACCTGTTTCAAGCTAACATAGAGAAACTCTTTCGGATCCTATGCATTAAAATGTCATTTCTCACAGCAAGTATACCAATGCATATAAGCTCAGATTAAGACTCCCTTATTGGGGTAGGGAAAATGGGAAAGAGGATCACCTATTCCTATGAGAATACATATTTGTATATCCGTACATAAAACACTCCTGTATTTTGGTCGCAGGCTTTTAGTTATATCCCAGGGAGAGAGTGACTTGCATTGATTATTTACTAATAGAATACAGAGAGCATAAAAGAATGTGATTCACTTCTCTATAAACAATGATAGCCTTCATGCTTGTTTGTGCTGGCATTTGAAAATTTCCTCCCTTCTCTTCCCATGATACAAGATTCATTAAAGCATCATCTAAGGTTTTCTGACTTTGAAAAATCAACACAGATTTAAAATATTCATATAATAAATGGGCATATGGAAGGCACAGAGACTAAATTAGTCACATCACTGGATTCCACTGCTGCATCTACCTCTGTGGTTTACTGAGGATGTAAGCTTAAATTTTGCCACAACTTGAATTCTTATACATTAATGTTTTTCCTACAACTGAATATCCATATTGTTATAATACCTGGAATTCTTCATTGCTCCATTTGTTATTCAAATAAGTGAATACTATTTTCCATTTACTTTCCTTTGAAATAGGTTACTAATAAGTTTAAGCCAAATAGGAACAAAAATAGGTGCAACGATATAAAATAAAGAAAATAAGTTTGAATAGTTTAATAATTTAATTTATTTATTGTAAAATAAATAAGGGAACAGCAAGTGTCGCATGTAAATAGACAACACTAAAAGGAAAAAGAAATGGCATTTACAAAAGTGTGTATGTAGCCATAGAAGATATGTGATTAAGATATAAGGACCTAATCAAATCTCACTTGCCTGTATCCAGAAAAAAAAAAAGTTGCATGCAAGTTGGATGGAAAAACAGACTGGATGTGTACTGGTGATGATAATCCAGTCACCTGTATTTAAATCTTATTTTGAGTAGATTTAGAATTACAAAAGGGATAGATTCCAGTGTATGATGCAGTCCCTATCGTAGAAGGAACTCAAGTGAAATGAGCATTTGGTCACCACCTCCTCTCCTTGTCTACAGTAAGAAGATGATGTGTTCACTAGAAATGCTACCCAAAAAAAAGTGATAGAATCACAGATTCACAGAATTTACAGTATTCATAAATTTAAAGTTGATGATGTTTATGAAGAGTACCTTCATGAAGGTGAGCTATGTAAGTATTTGTTTAAGGGAAGAAAGACACAAGTAAATATCATATTTCCTTTGGATTTAACATTTAACCCAATCTCTTTGGGACAGAAGAAGAGCAATTACATTTAATAGCAATGCTTCCTAAATGTTTTTAAATTGAGCTCTATGATTTCTTCTTAGATCATCACTTTCTCTGAGAATAGCCATATATAAAGCCTATTAAAAATACTCAGGAAATTAAACATATTTGTTTTGAATATTTGCAGTTTTTTAGGCGTCTCTAGAATCACAAAACAAAGATGAGGATTCACTATTTTTTGGCTTTGAGACATTTAAAAATATGTATACCACAGATAAAAAGCTAATTCTATTCTACTAGATTATCACTCCAAGAGTCATTGCAAATATGCTTATAAGCCACTAGGTATTTACTTCTAGATTGTAGGCTTTCCTAGGGAGATCATTTTTGAAAGACTGAAATAAAATGATCCCTGATATTTTTGTCATTAAAAGCCTCTGTTCACAAACTACAAGCCTTAAGGGAGTGAGATCAACCAAAGAAAAATATGTGCTACCAAGGCAGCTGTAGCTCATGTTCTGGTCATTTAGACAAGATTTAATGTCACCATTGATTTACACCATGTATTGTAGTTAAGATAGTAATTGCTACATCACAGTTTATAGTATCTCTAGTACCTCTGAAAGATGTTCTTTTTAAAACACCACTGTACACTAGTAAGACATTGAGCCATTACTGGCTTTGTTGTATTTTACTTCTCACACAGTATTTTTTAAAAGGAAATGCAAGCACTTTTCCCCTTGAGTTTTAGCGATCCAAATCCTTCTACAGAATTATTCCATAGGCTCACTAAAATTTGACATTCTAAATATGGGTTTCAACCTGGTATGCGTCAAGTGCAATGCCTGTCACTGGGGAGTCAGGAAAGAATAACACCAACTCTGCCCTTAAAGAGATTTTAGTTTTTGTGACTGTAAGTAACCACGTGGTTACATTATGTGATAATAACATAAGTGCAGTGTGTTATGGAAGAATGAATGAGAACATGAGAAAGAGTTATGAATCTATCATGGAAGCTTCTGAAAGGGTTTGTTGACAGGAGTTAGCTAAGAGAGAAGAGGGTGAAAAATATTTTTGAAAGATTAAAGGGATACTCAAAAGAACAGAGGGAAAAAAAGAAGCGTGGTCATTTAAGGAATCAAAAGTAGTTCGATGTCGAGCCTATAACATGATGTAGAAGTGTCATTAGAGGAAGATAGACAGTAAAGAGGGACCCAGATCTTAAAGGGTCTGGACTTTATATTGAGGGTCATGGACTACTAAAGGGTTTTATATCAGTCACTTCTTCTGCACCACAGCAGATCTTCTGCACCACAGTCCAGATCAGTCTGGACTGACTTATCTCTGGGACCCCCTGCCATTTTTTCTCTCCAACCAAACTACAGAGATCAACTTTGTGTGGGTTCAGAACAATTTTACACAGGGACACACAAACAACTACATTCACAGTTGAAACAAACCATGGAGTTTCAAGTCTTCACTGAGTGCTTTTTGCCTCACACTCCATGGCTTCCCTTTTGCAACTGAAGCACAACATATCACAGGAAATGATTAGTGCCTCTGAAGTGCAACCAAAGAATGTGGGGAAGGTTAGGCCCATCCTTACAGGACAAGAGTACAAATGGATGTGTCATTCCACACATCTAAAGGTGCTAAATATTAAGAACTGAAAGTTAACCTAACAAGCTCTTAAATATGTTCCGTCATCCTACCTTAATAACAATGTAAAGGCCAATTTGAAATAAAAATGTTCAGACTCTTTGTAGTTTTGTACATGTGTCAGTTATCCATTGCTTTGTAACAAATCAGTCCAAAATTTAGAAGTTAAAAGCAGCAAGCACTTACTAACTCAAAGTTTCTATGAATGAGAATTTAGGAGCAGATTTGCTGAGGGGTTGCACCTTAGGGTCTCTCTTGATATCAATCAAAGTGTCAGTCAAAGCTGTAATCTTTTAGAGTCTTGACTGAAGAATTCACTTCCAACCTGGTTCCTATATGACCATTCCCCAAAGCCATCAATTCCTTGCTGATTTTTGGTGAGAGGACTCAGTTTCTTGCCATAAATATGTCTCTATAGTGCTGCTTGAGTATCCTTGTAACATAATGGCTGGCAAGCAAATGATCCAAGAAATAGCCACAGAGAAAGCTACAATGCATTTATGTAATAATCTTAGAAGTCACCTACCATTGCACCCACCACATTTCATTGATTAGAAGTGAGTCTCTAAATTCAGGCCACATTGAGGCTATGCTTTTTAAATGGAAATGTGTCAAAGAATTTGTAGATTTCTGAATGTTAAGCCACCACAGCATAAAAACATATTAGACATCCAGGGCTTATGAACCCACTTGCATTCCCTGTCTACCATTGATTAACTCAGCAGCTTTGCACTGTCAGTGGCCTCACATGTACCTGTATGGACACTCAAACCATACATTTAAGCTGGGTCCATGCACCCCACCAACAGCTGCTCCTTGGCTAATTCTCAGGCTTGAAGGTACAGAAACCAATTTTGTAGTCTGTCATGGTAGGGTAGACTAGGGAAAGAGACATGTGCCAGCTGAAGAAGAATTGTCGTTGGAGCTACTTGGGCAGAGAATTCCAGGTACCCAGAGTGTGTGTGGTCAGAAAAGGAGGGCATGCATTCTGACTGGGCATGTATTTTGTATAGACAATCCCCCAGGTAAGTGAACTCCTCAATTTGTGGGCGAAGGCCCAGCCAGAGAAGGAAGCAAAAGGTGTGGAACTCTATAAAATGTAGGAGCCAAACAACAACCCCTCACGCTAATATCTAAAAACAGTACTAGGACAAACTTTGACCAGTGACATATAGAAGGTGGAATATATTCTCCTCCCTTATGTCCCCCAAGAAGAATGGCTGTGAAACCCCATAATTAATACAGCTTCTGAAATCCATGAACTTAAGCAGAAAATTGCTCTTGATACTAAGTGGTAGTCAGCTTTCACCTTTATATCAGCTCTCCTCTCTTCCCTCACTTCACTTTTTCCCTTTTTCCTCACTTGAGCTTTCTATCGTTGCATTCCTTAATAAAACTATAGCAGATTATATTTTTTTCTCAGATTCTGCTTTCTGAGACCCCAACTTTAAACAAGTTTTCAGCAGAGGAATGACATTATGAGATTTTTTCCTGATAGATAAATGCATTCATTGATCTATTTAACAAGTATTTCCTGAGTACCTTGCAGAATAAAAGGAATGTGCAAAGTGATGAGGATAAATAAATAAGACAGATATGGCCCTACCTTCATGAAGAACATAAACTGGTTGGGAGGGAGTGCAGGCGGCAGAGAGGTTAACTATAGTTATAGTTATAGCAGTTCCTATAGAATGCAGCGTGGGATGCAGTGGAAAAGGGCAAGACTCTATTGGAAACCATAAAAGGGATACCTAACCCATTCTTGTAAGCTGATGGCAAGTTTCCCAGAGGAAAAAAAGAATCCAGATTGCAAAAGCCTGGTAATCAGTGACTGTATTCTTCCATCACCCACATTCATTCCCCCTCCTTCCTCCTTTTTCATCTCTATTTACCTTTTGTTACATCTTCCAATATGCCAAGCTCTCTCTCACCTATATTACTTCTTTGATCTGAAATATTTTGCATCACTTCCCTCTCCTATTGCTTAATTCCAATTCTTTTATTCTCTAGAGTGCTGATAGAAAGTTCTAGAGAAATGAACAAAGCCCATGCCACAGATGAATTTATGTGCCAGTGTAAGGTGTTTGGACTTCATCCAAAAGAGTGAATAAAATTGTAATATTAGATTAGCACTTTGGAAAGAGTTTTCTGGCTACAGTGTAGAGAAATGGAATGAAGTAAGCCCAGAGGCAGAGAAAGCAGCTAAGAAGCTCCAGAAATAAGGCAGGAGAGAGATTATGACAGGTTAGTTGAGGGTTTTTGCAGTAAGAAAGCAAGAATTAGAGGCATTTGAGAGCTATTTTGATAGTAAGAATAGGAAAAATAACGGAGAGAAAGCAAAGAGGAAAGAAAAGTTTCAAAGTCATACCCAGTTTGTACCTTAGGAACCTGGATCGGTGTTGGGCAATATAATGAGGTTTGCATTGCCACTTAAAATATTCTGTTTACTAAGTATGGGAACCCCAACTGAGTTAGAGAACACAGAGAAAGATATGTTTCTGAGAATTATGGAAAAGAGTTAGAAACATTTCCACCACCATTCAAACATGCAAGGATCACTTGGGAACTAACTTCAGGTTAGAAAATTTTGAAAAATTGAGAGTGCTAATCACTCATTCTTCTAAGTTTGAGCAAACTGAGGATAAGAAGGAGCCAAAAGAAGATTTAAGTATGACTTATGATTAACATATGAATAGTATAGTATAGTACACAGTAACTTCAAAAGAATAGGCTCCCCAGAAAAAGCAGTTAAATTCAGAAGCAAAAGGGAAAAAGAAAACAGGATTTTTATTCTATTTCTCCCTCTCTGGCCATTCTTCCTACTTGCTCCAAGTGTAGACCTTAAAACCCTGTCACACAGAATTAAATCAACACAGAAGATATTTAGCTATAAAATGACAAGGAGAATGCCTCCTATTGCTGGTTATGATCAACAGAGAGAAACAAAGACAGAAACACAGACACATACTCTATCTGTAACTAGAGTTCTATATAAAAATATCATTACAGTTGTTATGTAGAAAATACTTTAAGGAGAAAAATTTCTGGAAACGGTTTTTGTAGTGGATAAGATAGTGTTCAAACATAAATAAATAGTGGAAACAGAAAGTATTCGAATTGATAGGGGTGGGATTGTCAGGACTTAACAAGTGGGTTTTAGGACAGAGAAGTGTTAACTGTAGTGTGAAGCCCGAGTTGTAGAAGGGACAGTCAAATGACAACATGTGATTGTGAACATGCTAGTGTGTGAATGCATGGATATTCTGGAGGTGTATGTGTGGATAGATAGATAGATAGTCTGGAGGTCAAAGGAGTGATCAAGGTAGATCAAAAAATATCTGGGAAGATAGCAAACATTGTAGAATAGTTGAATCAAATAGCATATTGAGCCCTATTTCATCATGATCTTCTACTCTAGAAGCTATTAAAACGAAAACTTAATTTCTTACCCTCCAATAAAGGTGTGAATGAGTGTGTGCCACAGTTATGGCCAATAAGACATAAGGAAAATTGTAATGTGCCTCCTCTTCCTTTTCCTCCTTTTATAAAGTTCAGAGTTTAGACCTAAAGCCTGGATTCTAAAATGTAAATCCGATGACAAAATACTAGATGCTGCGGATGACAGACCAGAAAGATAGAAAGGGAAACATTGAGATGGTGGCATAAGCCCTGCCCTGTCTCCCTCATAGACCTTGTATTATGTAATAATAATGAGTATAATGACAACAATAACATATCCTCTCTTACTTAAGCCACAGTAGTTTTGTGGTTAGTTTGTTTGTAACCGAATATATTCTTGACTAATATAGGTGTTTGTTGGTTTGTTTGTAACTGAATATATTCTTGACTAATATAGGTGTTTGTTGGTTAGTTTGTTTGTAACTGAATGTATTTTTGATTAATATAGAGAATCATTAGAAAGAGATGATGATGGTAGCACTAGGAGTAGATGAAATTATCCAGCAAAAGTTATAGAGTAAGATAAGAAGAGGACCTAAGGCAGAATCAATCATGTAGGAACTAATATTCAAGAAAGAAGAGTCTAAAATAAAAGTAGTATTAAGAAGTAAACAGAGAAGTAAGAACAAGTTGGTAGAATGTAACACCACTGAATCTCAGGAGGAAAGATAGCATTATTCAAAGCAGAGAGGATTGTATAGCATTAAATGGTGCAGAGAACTAAAGAAAAAAAATGTAAAGCAGTAATTTACACTTAGCAACTAGTATTCCACGGGTGACCTTGGAAAGAGCAGTTTTGGTGAAATTTAGGCAGTGGAAGCCATTTCACAGCAGGTAAAAAAGTTGAACGAAAGGTGAAGAAATGGAGAAAAAGAGTGTACACATCTCTTGCAAAGGTTTTCCTGGTTAAGAGGAGAAAGAAGTCAATAGCTGTTGGACAATGCAGAGTTGTTGAAGATTTTAAAAGTGTTTTTATTGTTGGTGGTGGGGTTGCTTACTGATTATTTGAAGGTGTCTTGGTGTTAATAGAAATAATATCGAACAGAGTGCACTGACTCATGCCAGTAATCCCAACCCTTTGGGAGGCCAAGGCCCAGGAGTTCGAGGCTACAGTGAGCTATGATGGCATCACTGCATTCCAGCCTGGGTAACAGAGCAAGATGCTGTTCTCTAACAAAAAAAATATGAAATGATATTCAGTGGACAAAGGTCTCAGGCTGCAGCATGCCAATTTACAAGCAGATGAGATATTTTTTCTATTAAAAAAAAAAAAGGAAAGAGGGTATATAGACACGTGACCAGGGATTAGCATAATTTTATGTGTGAAGTATTACTTCGTATTAAAAAAAAGAAGACTAAAAGAAATGTCTTCATAGCAGTGCTGAAAAAAGGTTGTGATTGTCCAGAGAATTAGCAAACCTCTACTCTGCTTTCTGTTTACAGTTAATTGGGATTTTCTTACGTGATTTTTCTTAAGTTAAAAATTAGAAGATCTGAGCTACTTCTTGGCTGTTTGGGGACTACATGCACAAATAGTAAGTGAAATTATTCCCCAGAAGTGATTACTAATTTATCAATTGTAT